>NW_016809864.1:2696368-2759079 GCF_001698545.2 Rhinopithecus bieti | reverse complement strand
TTTCACCGTATTAGCCAGGATGGTCTCGATCTCCTGACCTTGTGATCCGCCCGTCTCGGCCTCCCAAAGTGCTGGGATTACAGGAATCTGAAGGATGTAGGATTTCTTAAGACACATTTCAATCCCAAGGAAAACTGTGATGTAAAAACTGGCCTGGGACCACCGAGCAGCATTTAACAGCACTGAGAGATATCAAGGATGTTTAAGCGGCAGGTCTGAGGGGCTCATCCTTGCAGGCAGGAGCAGATTTTGATACACCTGGCTTGATCTGCTAGTGATGCCAGCCTGTAAGAACAACAAAGGTACCTGCCTTTCCTGTTACCTTAAATGTCCTCTTGCAAAAAGAATATCCCTTACCAGCACTACGTGCAAGTGTGTTACACGGAAAACCCTCCGGGGCAAGGACTCATTCATTTTTGCATTTCTGGCACCTAAACCCAGTACCTCTCCAAACTCTACATCAGGGGTCAGCAAACTATGGCTCCTGGGCCAAATCCAACCTGTTTTTGTAAACGGAGTTTTATGGGAACACAGTCACACTCAGCAGCCGGTTATGCATCATCTATGACCACTTTCAGGCTGCATCAGCAAAGTGGAGTAATGGCAAGAGAGATAGCGTGACCCACAGAGTCATCTACTACCTGGGCATTTACGGAAAATGTTTGCCAATTCCTAACTGATAGCTGGAAAGATGTAGAAAAATTATTTGTAATTTCAGGGAAATCCATTTGTCTAGGTAGGGAGGAATAAATCTTTGATCTCCATAGCTTTATAAAATGTCAGGGACTTGAGAATCAAACAAGGCTCCTGGCTCAGGATAGGAAGGAATGTCAAGATGTTAAGGAGTCAGACATTTATTTGTACCCACTCATGTCATTCTTTGAGTAACCTGTTTCCCATATTCTACAGAGGCTCTGAGAGGTTAAGTGATGTGCCCACAGACACAACAAGAATTCAAAGCCAACTGTGGCTGAATTCCAATTTCTGCTCCTTCTATAACACCTGCTGTCTCCCCCAGAAGAAACATGGGTGCAGAAAAAGGATCCGGGCTCACCTCCTCTGAAAGAAGGAAGCCCTAAAGCTCTGCACCTGCAAAAGGTGGTGCCTCGAAAGGAAAGTGAAGATGCTCTGGCAATCCCAGCATGTGTATGTCTGGGTCATTTGCTGTTAACCACACGCATGGACAGTATTTTTTTTTTTTTTTTTTTTTGAGACGGAGTCTTGCTCTGTCGCCCAGGCTGGAGTGCAGTGACTGGATCTCAGCTCACTGCAACCTCCGTCTCCCGGGTTTACGCCATTCTCCTGCCTCAGCCTCCTGAGTAGCTGGGACTACAGGCGCCCGCCACCTCGCCCGGCTAGTTTTTTGTATTTTAGTAGAGACGGGGTTTCACCATGTTACCCAGGATGGTCTCGATCTCCTGACCTCGTGATCCGCCCGTCTCGGCCTCCCAAAGTGCTGGGATTACAGGCTTGAGCCACCGCGCCCGGCCATGGACTGTATTTTTAACATTATAAGCACAATGATGAAATCTGTGGATGAAAAGCCTCTGTGTTTGCTGCTGATTTGCAGATAAAAGCAAAACAACTCTGGAATGTTTCCTCCAGGGTTCTTCCTTAGAGTTTAATTTCCAACAGTCACAAAAAAGAATGCCACATCCCGGAGGCTGCTTTAGGCATGGAGGAATGGAGGTAGGGGAAGAATGTTCTCATAAAGCTCTTCACTGATTAGTTTTGGCTACCAAGGTCTCCCGGAGAAGACACAGGGTCTGAAGGTCAGATGGCTTAAGGTCAAGTAGACTCAGGCCTCAACTCTTATTAACAGAAAATCTTGACCCTCAGAGTTTCCTCATCTGTAAAACAGGGCCAGCACTCACCCACCACGATGCCTGCAACGTCCTGTTTGTAAAATGCCTGGCATCCTGCCGGGTCCACAATAACAAACACTCAGTAAAATGGCCTCTCTCACCCTCCCACCCCAGCCCCTCCCTTGCACATCCCTGCACTAAAAAGATAACAAATGGCAAGGGGAGTGTAGCTAGCTTTGACCTGAGCCATCGTCCCCTCAGCTCAGCTTGGATGGGCACCTGTTCTCCACTTCTGAGATGCCAGCATTTCTCCTCATCGCTCTCCCAAGGCTCGAGTGCTATTCCAAGGAGACCGGTGCTGCAGCCCTGGGAAGAATGTGGCATCAGAGCAAGCTGCAGCCTTCTCTCTCGGCCTCTCCTAGACCATTCGGTTGTGTGATGAGGAACAAAGAGAACTGCTGCAGTCCCGCTTCCCTCCCAGTCAGTGCCGAGGCAGCAGGAATGGAACCACTAACTTGGTTTCAATGGATCAGTAACGGGAATCTAGGTGTGGCTCTCTCTCTCTTTTTTTTTTTTTTTAAATGAGACTGAGTCTCGCTCTGTCGCCCAGGCTGGAGTAGAGTGGTACAATCTCGACTCACGGCAGCCTCTGCCTCCCAAGTTCAAGTGATTCTCCTGCCTTGGGCTCCAGAGTAGCTGGGATGACAGGCGTATGCCACCATGCCCAGCTAATTTTTGTATTTTTAGTACAGACAGGGTTTCACCATGTTGGCCAGGCTGGTCTCGAACTCCTGGCTTCAAGTGATCTGCTCACCTCAGCCTGCCAAAGTGTTGGGATTACAGGCGTGAGCCACCACACCCGGCCTAGGCGTGGCTCTCTCTTATTTGCTTTTTCCTGTCTTCTGGAAAAGAAGGCTTTTTTGTTTAATTTTTCACCCTTCAACCCTTTTCTTATTGACACTGAGCAGGCATAGGCACTGCCACCTGTTTGGGAATTCATCTCACATTGAAAAAGCATCTATGGGTTTTCCATTCCCTGCAGTCTCAAGGTTTATTTATTTATTTATTTTTTAAAGTAGACTCCTTCTCTTGAATGGCATCTTACCAAGAATGCTGTGCTATTCTCAACAGTGTCACACTTGCTCTCTGGGACAGTGATCTGGTGGTCGGTGCACTGACAGCAGGTGGGCAGAGCAGTGAAGAGCGTGCAGGGAGAACCAGCCACCCAGTTCACATTGCAAACTGCCTCCTCCTAGCTCTGTGAGCAGGGCAAGTGGCTCCACCTCTCCGCCCTTCTGCTTCCTCCTCCGTGGAATGAATATGGTAATTCCACCTCCCTCAGAGGTTTGCAGTAAGGACTCAATGAGATAATTTGCATAAAGTACTAAGAAGAGTGCCTGAATCACCAGGGCGCTAGGCAAGTGTGACCTTGGCTATCATTATCTGGAAGCCGCACCAGCACACAAGGAGCCAGGAAGAGTCCTTAGCTGGCTTAAGGGCTGATGAGAATGACCTTGGTCTTGGATCTCGGAGTTCAGAAATAGACCTGGATCAGGAGTTACTGGCTTAGAGAGCCTGAAGGTGAGGCAGGAAGACGTTTTGGTACCCTGGAGTCTCCCTGTGCAGCCAGTCCAAGAACAGAACTCTGCAGTGATGGGGACACCTGGCCAGCTGAGGCTGCCCCTGCCTGGGGACAAGTCCATGCACATTAAGCTGGGTTCGCAGACATCATCTTCTGCCATCAGGAGATGTGATGTGTCCCTCAGTCCTCATCCCCACCTTTGTTCTGGAGCTGGTGAGGCCGGAGCCCAGGAGGCCGCACATCCCACTGGTCCTGGAGAACGCTGTCCATCTTGCTGCCCGTTTCCCAACAATAAATTCCTTCTGTATCCGTTATGTGGGAAAAACCTATAGAGTTACTTGAAAAAGGAAGCCAAGTGGCATCTTGTCAGGTCTTTCTGTCACTCTATGCCTATTATTGTGAGTTGTCCATATAGTTAAGTGGCCTAGAGCACACAGGCTTTTCCTTCGTTTGCATGTTTATTTGGGAAGTTTTGGGTACAGCTGATGGACAGAGGGTGGGAGGTAACTACAGCCCCTTCAAGCCACTCATTAGCTCCTGCAAATGTCACCTGGCAGAAAACAGAGACTGTGGGGACATAGACCGGGTGAGGGCCCTGAGTGCTGGCCTCTGCCTTCCTTCACTTCTCCCCTGCCTTGACCTGCTGGCCTCTTCTCAGAGCCCTAGAGCCCTGTGGGACACAGTGTGAATCCCACCGCCCCATGAGAAAAACTCCAACTCTTTAAGGATGACAATCAAGGTCCTCTAGGAACAACTTGACTCAGGATTCACTTCCTGCTGCAGGCAACATCCCCTCCGGGTTCTTTCCTTCCACAAGTCCCCAGATGTGGGTCTGCCAAGGTTTATTCTTTCAAAGCCTACAAAGCTCAGGTGTCCCCCAAAAAGCAAAGACTTTAGAACTGATCATCCCATCTCCCCTGTGTCCCCACAGAACTTTTTTTTTTTTCTTTTTTGAGACGGAGTTTCGCTCTTGTTGCCCAGGCTGGAATTCAGTGGCATGATCTCGGGATCACTGCAACCTCTGCCTCCCAGGTTCAAGCAATTCTCCTGCCTCAGCCTCCCAAGTAGCTGGTACTATAGGCGTGTGCCACCATGCCCAGCTACTTTTGTATTTTTAGTAGAGTTGGGGTTTCACCACGTTGGTCAGGCTGGTCTTGAACTTCTGACCTCAGGTGATCCACCTGCCTTGGCCTCCCAAAGTGCTGGAATTATGGGTGTGAGCCACCGTGCCTGGCCTCCACAGCACTTTTTATATGTGTCCATTACACCACCGCCTACATTGCATGGAGATTATGGGTTTACTTCCTACTGCCCCAGAAGTCTGTGGGTCATGCAGACTTTCTAAGAAAGTTTTGTAAACCCCAACAGGCAACCAAAGCAAAAATGGACAAATGGGATCACATCAAGTTCAAAAGCTTCTGCACAGCAAAGAAAACAATGAGCAACGTGAAGAAACAACCCACAGAATGGGAGAAAATATCTACAAACTACACATCTGGCAAGGAATTAATAAACAGACTATACAAGGAACTCAAGCAACTCAACAGGAAAAAATCTAATAATCCAATTAAAAACTAGGCAAAAGATCTGAATAGACATTTCTCAAAAGAAGACATACAAATGGCAAACAGGTATATGAAAAGGTGCTCCAATCACTGACCACAGAAATGCAAACCAAAACTACAATGAGATATTGTGTCACCCCAGTTCAAATGGTTTTAATCCAAAAGACAGGCAATAATAAATGCTGGCAAGGATGTGGAGAAAAGGGAACCCTTGTACACTGTTGATAGGAATGTAAATTCGTACAACCACTATGGAGGAAAGTTTGGAGGTTTCTCAAAAAACTAAAAATAGAGCTACCATATCATCCAGCAGTCTCACTGCTGGGTATATACCCAAAAGAAAGAAAATCAGTATATTGAAGAGAGATCCACACTCCCGTGTTTACTGCAGCACTATTCGCAACAACCAAGATTTGGAAGCAACCTAAATGTCCACCAACAGATGAATGGGTAGAGAAAATGTGGTACATATACACAACGGAGTACTATTCAGCCATTAATGAAAAATGAGCCTGTCATTTAGCAACAACATGGATGGAACTGGAGGCCACTATGTTAAGTGAAATATGACAGGCACTGAGAGACAGACATCTCATGTTCTCACTTTTTTGTGGGAGCTAAACATGAAAACATTTGAACTCATGGAGACAGAAAGTAGAATGACAGTTACCAGAGGCTGGGAAGGGTAGTGGAGGGAGGAGGGGGGAGGATGGTATGGCTAATGGGTACAAAAAATAGAAAGAATGAATAAGATATGGTATTTGATAGCAAAAAAAAAGAAAAGAAAAGAAAAGAAAAAGAAAGTTGGCATATCTTTTTTTTGAAAATGTTACTAAGAAAGTTACTCATCAGACTGGGGCGTGGTGGTTCATGCCTGTAATCCCAACACTGTGGGAGGCTGAGGCGGGTAGATCACCTGAGGCTAGGAATTTGAGACCAGCCTGGCCAACATGGTGAAACCCCGTCTCTACTAAAAATACAATTAGCCGGGTGTGGTGGTGGGCGCCTGTAATCCCAGCTACTCGGGAGGTTGAGGCAGGAGAATAGCTTGAACCTGGGAGGCGGAGGTTGCAGTGAGCCAAGATCGTACCACTGCACTCCAGCGTGGGGGACACAGCGAGATCCCGTACCAAAAAAAAAAGACAGTTACTCATCAGCTATGCTATTAACAGTGTTAATTCAGTGGTCACCGAACCGTCATGTATGTAACGAAATGTTTAAGATGCTTTTTAAAATGATGTCCTTATAATGCTGTGTCTTATCTCAGAATACCCAAGACCTATCCCAGTGCTTGGCAACAGGACAATAATCCATATATGTAAAGATCTCATGTATCTTTCCACCCCAACAGAAAGGTCTGGAAGGATAAGCTCCAAGCTCATCACAATGGTGACTTCAGGGGATGCAAATGGACGGTGGTGGCCAAAAAGATGCTTAACTTGATGTCTAAAGGCTTATACTGAGAATGTATTCACGTATTACTTGTATCTTCTAAACACAGTTGTTAAATAATAGCAGCTGTGGTAGGTTGAATGGCGCCCTCCAAAAAGATATGTCCATATCCTAAGCCTCAGAACCTATAAATGTGACTTGTCAATGTGGAAAAAAGGGTCTTTGCAGATGTGATTCAGACTCTTGAGGTGAGAACATTCTGGATTATTCAGGTGGGCCCTAAATCCCATGGCAGGTGTCCTTATAAGACAGATGCAGAGAGGCACCAGGGAAAAGCAGGAGAAGGCCAGGTGAAGACAGAGGCCGAGATCGGTGTGACACGGTCATAAACCAAGGGATGCCTGGAGCCACCCGAGGCTAGAAGAGACAGGGAAAGACCTTCCCCCAGAGCCTCCAGGGGGAACATAGCCCTGCCACTGCTGGCACCTTGATTGCAGATTCTGGCCTCCAGAAGTGCAAGCAAATAAACTTGTGTTGTTTTAAGCCAGCACGTTTATGGTAATTGGTTACAGCAGCCCTAAGAAACTCACACTGGCAGCTAATGTCGGGTAACTGCATGCCCAGCACCAGGCCCCAGGTTAAGCATTTTTTTATACATCATCCTCCTAAGGAGTAGATATCATGATCATCCTCATTTTACTGATGGGTCAATAGACTCAGAGAGTTGACTTAACTTGCTCAAGGGCACAGAGTTCTAAGTGGCACCGTGAGGACTGGAAGCAGGCAGTGTGGGCTCCAGGGTCCACACACTAGGTTGTAACTCAACTCGCAAGACCATGTCTGTGGGGTCAGACAGAGCGAGACTCACACCATGACTCTGCTATCTTAGGAAAGCACCTGACCTCTCTGACTTTCACTTTTCTCAGTTAGAAAGCAGGAAAATATTACTTTCCTGCATTCTGAGTTTGGTGTTGTCTATCTCAGGGCCTCATGGTGCTCAGTAAATACCTCCTGAGTGAATGAGAGGCAGGGGTCAGGAAGGGCTGCTGTCTCCCTTGATGTGGAACCTGAGTGTTATTCAGATGGTTGGGTTTTGGAAGCTGCTTGAAGACATATTCCTTATGATGAACGTGATGACTTTAGGTACAAATCATTTTCTAAATTCATTTGCACAGCCGTATCCACTACTCTACAAGCTCTCAGAAATGCTGGATGTCTGGGTGGGGTGGGTAGATGGATGATGAGGGCGGGGGTGAATGGGAAGATGCATGATGGGTGGGTGGGTGAGTGGATGGATAATGGGTGAGTGGATGGATGATGGGTGAGTGGATGGATGATGGGTGGGTGGATAGATGACCGGTGGGTGGATGATGGGTGAGTGGGTGGCTGGGTGGATAGGTGGATGGATGATGGGTGCATGGATGGATAGATGAGTGAGTGGGGTGGGTGTGGGTAGATAGGTTGGATGGATTATGGGTGGTATGGATGGATAATGGGTGGGTGGGTGGCCTGGGTGGATAGGTGGATTGAATTGAGGGTTGGGTGGGTAGGGTGATGGGATGACTGATGGTGGGGTGGGTGGGTGGGTGGGTAGGTGGATGGATTGAATGGGTGGGTGGGTGGGTGGGGTGGCTGGGTGGATAAGTGGGAATGGATGATGGCGGGTGGATGGATGATGAGTGGGTGGGTGGCCGGGTGAAGAGGATGGGGTAGGTGAGGAATGATGGTGGGTGTGGGATAGGTGGATGGGATGATGGGTGGGTGGATGAATGGATGGGGTTGGGTGGGTAAGATGAGATGAGGTGGGATGGATAAGAGTGGGTGGATGGATGTATGAATGGTGGGTGGCTGAATGGGTGGGGGTAGGTGCTGGTGGGATAGGTAGATGATGGGTGGGTGAATGGTGACGTGGGTGGGTGGATGATGGAGGGGCAGGGTGGATGATGGGGGGCTGGGTGGATAGGTTGGATGATGAGGGTGAAAGGTGGATGGATGATGGTCGGTGGTGGGTGGGAGGAGGGGTGGACCTGGTTGGATAGGTGGGATGGATGATGGCGGGTGGATGGGATGATGGGTGGGTGAATGGGACCAATGATGGTGGGTGGTATGATGGATGGTGGTGGTGGGGTGGATAGGTGGATGACCGATGGGTGGGTTGGGATGAATGATGCTGAGTGGGTGGGGTGATGCCATGATGGAGTGGCTGGATGATGGGATGGGGTGGGTAACCGTGGCTGGGTGGGATAGTGAATGATGGGCTGGGTGGATGAATTGGTGGGGGTGGGGGGGTGGGTGATGATTGGTGGATAAGGTGCCATGGGTGGGTGGGATGATGGTGAGGTGGGGTGGACCGGATGGGTGGTAGGTGGCTGGGTGGATGTGAATGATGCTGGGTGGATGAATGGTGGGTGGGTGGGTGATGATGAGTGTGTGGATAGGTGGATGGGGGGTGGATGAATGGTGCTGGGTGGGTGGATGAATGGTGGGGTGGGGTGGCGGGTGGGGATGATGGGTGATGGGATAATGGATAATGGGTGGGGTGGATGGATGGTGGGGCCGGGAGGGATGATGGTGGGTGGGGTGAATGGGTGGCTTGGGTGGATGGGTGGATGGGATAGTGGGGTGGGTGGGATGGATGTGGTGGTTGGGTGGGATGGGTGGATGGATGGTGGGTGGTAGGTGGATAGGTGGATGGACGAGGGGATGGGTGGATGAATGGTAGGTGGGTGGGTGGATGCTGGGTAGATGATGGGTGCGTGGATGGATAGGTGAAGGAATGACAGGTGAAGGGATGGGTGGGTGGGTTGGGGGGGATGAGTGGATGGATGATAGGTGGGTGGTTGGATGGTGGGGGGTAGATGAGAACAGTTTGGAGAGGTAAGTGGCCTTCCTCAACCTCAGATTCTCTAAGCCAGTACCCTCCTGATCCACTTATATTTCTGAACCCCTGGAACCAAGACCAAGGTCATTCTGATCAGCCCTTAGGCCAGCTAAGGACTCCTCCTGTGGTCTCGTGTGCTGGTGCAGCTTCCAGATAATTCCATTCTGCAAGGTAAAGAGATTAGGGTATTGGTAGCAGAAAGTAAGAGGGAATTCTTAGGAGTTCTGTCTTCAAACACCAAGAGGTCATATAGCAGAATCTGCCTCCTGGACAACTTGCTCTGTGACATTCAATATTGAAGCCTAGCAGTAATTCCAAAAAAGTACCTTCCAGAAATATTCATATGTAAAAGTTAACACATGCCCCCAAATACACACACCAGTGCCTCCCATCATCAGCTAAACAACAGTCTCATCACTGCTGGGCAGGCCCCACTCACCGGGATCGATGACTTAGGAAGCCAATCACCAAAACCCTCAATTAGAGCCCGACCTGTTCCTCACAGAGATCAAACCCAAGCAGCAGCCCTGCCAGAGAGAAATCAGCCTCATTTCTCATCTCTTCTGCCGATAAGCAATAAATGACAAAGTTCTACTAATTGAAAATGCCAGGCATAGTGCAATTTAACATCCCTTTTATAATCACCTCACTTTATCACTGCTTCCCCAATACCCTTTTGAAACTGACGACTCTTTGAGAAGATGTTTTTGGAACAGAGTCAACGCAGCAAAAGGGCACAGTCCTGGACCCACAGCCTGCCCTGCTTCTAACAAGCTGAGTGGCAGCAGCCAAGTCTTCTCCCTGCTCTGAGCTTCAATTTCTTCCCTAAAGAAAGGAAAATGGCTGAGAGTAGTGGCTGATGCCTGAAATCCCAACACTTTAGGAGGCCGAGGCGGGTAGATCGCTTGAGCCCAGGAGTTAAAGATCAACCTGGGCAACATAGGGAGCCCCCATCTCTACAAAAAAAATTTTTTTAATTAGCCAGGCATGGTCACAGCTATTTGGGAGTCTGAGGTGGGAGGATAATTTTACCCCAGGAGGGTGAGGCTGTAGTGACTCACCACTGCACCCCTGCTTGAGAAACAAAGACCTTGTCTCAAAAACAAGTAAGTTCATTATCTATTTTTTAAGAAAAGGAAGAAAAGAAGGGGCAGGAAAAGGAGGGGGACTATGGCTGTCTGCTGCCCCACCTCCACTCTCCTGTTGGGAAACCATCCTTCCAAGAGATGTGATCCAAAGGTGAGCACTAACTGATTTCGGCCAATCAGCATATCTTGTCCTTCTGGCCGCAGTGACTGGTTCAGGATGGGTCAATTACTCTCACATGGTTCAGAGTGAATCTGGGGGTTTCTGCTGGCAACCCTGCGCAGAGACTTGCTCTTTCTCTTGAGTCTAAACAGCCTAAGAACACTGCAGCTACTGCTGTTTCCTTGAGGGGACTGTGCTGGGGGAGTGAAAGGGAGCAGTGACAACAGAATCAGGCCAAAATGGACCAGGTTTCCATGATATCCCAGGCCTCTGGGTCACCGTGAAGCTGACACTTGCTACTATGGCTGGCATGCCTGTCCCCTCCAAACCTCATGTTGAAATTCATTCCCCAATGTTGGAAGCGGGGCCTCATGAGCGGTGTTTGGGTGCTGGGGACCAAGCTCTCTCGGCTCACTGCAACCTCCACCTCTCAGTTTCAAGTGATTCTCCTGCCTTAGCCTCACGAGTAGCTGAGACTACAGGCACACACCACCGCACCCGGCTAATTTTTGTATTTTTAGTAGAGACAAGGTTCACCGTGTTGGCCAGGCTGGTCTCGAACTCCTGACCTCAAGTAATCCACCCACCTAGGCCTCCCCAAGCGCTGGGATTACAGGTGTGAGCCACCGCGCCCGGCCTCTATTAGTTCTGCAAGACCTGGTTGTTTAAAAGAGCCTGGCACGGCCGGGCGCGGTGGCTCAAGCCTGTAATCCCAGCACTTTGGGAGGCCGAGACGGGCGGATCATGAGGTCAGGAGATAGAGACCATCCTGGCTAATACGGTGAAACCCCGTCTCTACTAAAAAATACAAAAAACTAGCCGGGCGATGAGGCGGGCGCCTGTAGTCCCAGCTACTCGGGAGGCTGAGACAGGAGAATGGCGTGAACCCGGGAGGCGGAGCTTGCAGTGAGCTGAGATCCGGCCACTGCACTCCAGCCTGGGTGGCAGAGCAAGACTCCGTCTCAAAAAAAAAAAAAAAAAAAAGAGCCTGGCACCTCCCCACTCTCCTGCTTCCATTCTCCCCGATGTGATCTCTGCACATAGCAATTCCCCTCTGCCTTCTGCCACGAGCAGAAGCACCCTCACCAGATGCAGGTACCCAATCGTGAACTGTGTAGTCATCAGAATCGTGAGCCAAATAAACCTTTTCGTCACAAATTACCCAGCACCAGGCATTCCTTTGTAGCAACACAAAAATGCACTGAGGCACTCACCTACCTCTGGACTTTTTTAGTATCTAACATAACGAATTCCTTGCTTTGCAGAGGCCAGTTTGTACTGGGTTCTCTGTTTCTTCCATTGAAATCATCCTAACTAATACAAAAACCATGATCCCAAAGGTCTCATCCAGCTCCAGCATTTCTTTCATTTGTAAGATTTCCTAACCATGCCAAGGCCTGAAAAGGAAAACCTAAATGAAAACCCTCAATCCCTGTTGCCAAGGAGCGATTGTGGGGTGTTCAAGGCCACAGACCACGGCAGTCTTCTCTTTGATCCCAAGTTCAAAGCACAGTACCTACAACTCGGGACACTGAAAAACTCAACACGCATGGGCTAAATGAGTGGCTGAGTAAGACCAAGGTTTTGTAAACTGCAGGCCCGAGATAAGCTTTAGTTCTCTAATCAGCATCATTCCCATCACCCCCGTAACTACCATCAGCACTACTATCTGCTGAGTGCTTACTAGGTACCGGGCGCGCACAGCTCTGCATCTATTACCTGCCTAAAGCCTCATAACCCGCCCATCAAGTGATGAGGACCACGCACAAGTAACTATGCTCTGTCTTTCCAGGAGCCTGGAAGACTGACCCTCCCCACCCACCTACAGTTAGATGTGTCTGTGGAACTTGCTTTACCACTGAAATAAGAGAAATGTTACATGTAATTTCTGGGTGGAAGCCTTAAGAGTCAGAGTGTGCTTGGTCAACGTCTCCTGCCCCTCTGCCACAACCTGGGTCTGTGGATGAGGGATGGTACAACATAGAGGAGTGGCCCAGCCAACTTCACGAAGGACAAGTGATGTGAAAGAGACAGAAATCTATGTGTTTTCTGTTCATGACATTATGGGATTGTTACTGCAGTGTAACTCAACCTACATTGACTAACATACTACACCCTGTTTTACAGATGTGAAAACTGAGGCTCAGAGACATAAAGCTCCTTGCCTGAAACCACGTAGTTACCGCAGCAGAAAGGCTTGTATAGGCCTGGAGAACACAGAAAGTCTGGCCATTGTTCCCCAGGTCCTTGATCCCGATCTTCACTCCAGCTGACTTGGGGCTTTCAATGGAAGTCTTGCCCACATTCTCCTGGTTAGGAAACTCCAGATCCAGAAAAACCTCTGGACCTCAGAAACCAACAGCCAAGACAGAGTAAAATTCACAGAAACCAAGTTCCCCAAACCAACCCTCAAGACATGAAATTACAGACATGTAAGAAAATATACAATGTAGGATAGAATGGCGCAAACAGAGTAAAGAGAAGGGAAATAAAGCACATTGTTGAAGAAAAGGCCAGAGTGAGTCAGTCTGCTGAAACTCCTGGCATAGAATTTCTTTCTTTCTTCCTTTCTTTCTTCTCTTTTTCTTTTTTCTTTTTTTGAGACAGAGTCTTGCTTTGTTGCCCAGGCTGGAGTGCGGGGGTACGATCTCAGCTCGCTGCAACCTCCACCTCTCAGGTTCAAGCAATTCTCCCTGCCTCAGCCTCTGGAGTAGATGGGATTATAGGTGCTGGCCACCACGCCCAGCTAATTTATGTATTTTTAGTAGAGATGGGGTTTCACCATGTTGGCCAGGCTGGTCTCGAACTCCTGACCTCAAATGATCCACCTGCCTTGGCCTCCCAAAGTGCTGAGATTACAGGTATGAGCCACCATGCCTGGCCCCTACCATAGATTTTCAATACAACCAATCAATCATTCCTACATAACCAATTGTAGGGAAGCAGTAATTTTGGCTGAGATGATTTGTGACCAAAGTGGAGTGCAAAAATGGTTATAAGGCTCACTTTGTCCACAAAATAACTAGTGATTGCTCGGCTTCACCTGGCATTCAGCCTGTGAGAACTCGCTCCAGGGGGCCAGTAAAGATGCCAGGGATGTGGTGTGGGGGTTGTCTTCAGTGATATACCTGTGGTGTGCAGCCTTCTAAAACAGACCCCGGTGGCTCTGTTTCCTGGTCCTCACCTCCTGGGTAATCCCGAGTGTGGCTTGGCCCCAGTGACTTGCCCCTCTGCCCTAATGAACAGATTATAGTAGAATATTGTAGAAGTCATGAAATGCCACTTTTTGTTGTTGTTGTTTTTTTTTTTTTTTTTTTTTTTTTTTTTTTTGAGACAGGGTCTCACTCTGTCGCCCAAACTGGAGTAGAGTGGCGCGATCTCAGCTGCAACCTCTGCCTCGCGGGCTCAAGCAATTCTCCTACCTCGGTCTCCCAAGTAGCTGCGATCACAGGTGTGTGTTACTACCGCCTGGCTAATTTTTGTGTTTTTAGTAGAGATAGGGTTTCAACATGTTGGCCAGGCTGGTCTCCAACTCCTGAGCTCAAATGCCCCCCACCTCAGCCTCCCAAAATGCTAGAATTACAGGCGTGAGCCACCACTCCCGGCCAGAATGCTACTTCTAAAGCTTAGACTACAAAACATCCTTACTCCTATTTAGTTGGGCTCTCTCTTTTGCTTTCTTTGGCCACGGTGAAGAGATCTGGGTAGGCAATAAACCGAGGGTGACCTCCAGCCAACAGCCTGAGAGGAACTGAGGCCCTCAGTCCAAGAGCCCTTAAGAAACCGAATCCCGCCAACAACCACACGGGTTAGCTTGGACGTGGATCCTTCCCTAGCGGAGCCCTGAGGTGTCTCCAGTCACCAGCTGAGACTGCGGATGCAGACTGAGAGAGACCCTGGAGAGAGAAGCAGCTGAGTGGCACCGGGACTCCAGACCCACAGAAACTATGAGATGGTAAATGTTGTCACTGCCAAATGTCGTTTTTCTTCTCAGTGTTGGGACAATTTGTTATGCGGAGAAAGACACAATCGCTAAATAGAGAGTTTCATTGAGCTATTTCTGGTGCTCGCACTTAATGAATCATTGGCATAATGCCAAATCATTCCCAATGAGTCTATGGGGGCCAAAATAATGGGGGCTAAAACTGCAATCCATAGATAAAATCTAGAGGAGTGTTCCCCAAACCCCAGTGCATCACAAAGCACCACCAGGATTCTTGCCACACTCGCCCCAAATTGCACTGTTGCTGAATAATGTTGCCTTTTCAATCCGCTCATTTTTTTCTTTTTTTTAAAGACAGGGTCTCACTATGTTGCCCAGGCTGGTCTCGAGCTCCTGGGCTCAAGTGATCCTCCTGAGCAGCTGGATTACACCATTCATCTTTTTTCACTTTTAACTATTTACTTAAAAAGGAAAGTATGTATCACTCTAGCAAACAGAAAGCCAGTATCACTAGAAGGCAACTGGATGTGATGAAAGCCAAATGTGATTAAATCCTAAGTGTTAGTGGTTCTCAACCTCAGGA
Source organism: Rhinopithecus bieti (assembly GCF_001698545.2). Taxonomy (NCBI): domain Eukaryota; kingdom Metazoa; phylum Chordata; class Mammalia; order Primates; family Cercopithecidae; genus Rhinopithecus; species Rhinopithecus bieti. The sequence continues at coordinate 2,744,080 of NW_016809864.1, read as the reverse complement.
GCATCAGAATCATGCAAAACAATGAGGGGTGCCCAGGTCCCATCAAAGAGATTCTCCTGCAGCCGATCTGGGGTTGAGCCTTGGCATCAAGGCGTCTGGACGTTCTGAGTAGAGTCTACTGCAGCCGCGTCTGAGAGCTCGGAACTTCCCAGGGGCCCACAGCACCCTGAACCAGAGGCCCACACTCACTTTGTCAGGGTCTCCAAGAGTTAAAGCTGGACTAGCACCAACCTGAGACCACACCAGCATGGCCGAAAGGAAAAGAAAAGGGGAACACCTTCCCCAGCAGAGCCCATATTATTCAGCACGTGACCCTGAGCCACCTAACATCACTCTACTATCACCAGGGCTACACGCCTCACACTCCACAGACAGACCCGAGAACTGGACAGCCGCATCTCTTTGGACAATCCTCTGTGGAAGTGACTGACTAAAATAAAGAGATTCTGAGCGACAGACATTTGTAGGTTACGGCATCTGGTGAGGGACTGGATTCAGTCATCGTAGCTCAGCTCACGTGGTGTCTCCTCCACCAGGCTGCAGACTGTGTGAGTCCGGGGGACAGTGATCAAGGCCTGCTCTCTGCATCGCTGGTGCCTATGTCACTCCCTGGCATAGGGAAGACACTATTAGCATCCAACGACTAAACAGATGAAGTGTCATCCAAACTGGATCTTGGGGAATGGGCTAGACACAGCCCACCACCCAGGGGAAGATGTGGTCTTCCAGAGGGGACCCAGAGGAGCAGGGACAAGCCTCTGCTAGCCAGCCCTTGCTCCTCCACCAACAGCTTCTCCAATGAAGCCCTGGCTTATTCCAACAGCCACTGCTGAAGGCACCAGTTCTCTCTGTGACTGATGGATAATTTCATACCCAAATTGGAAACCATTTAAATTGAGACATCAGGAAAATCAGAGGCGGGCAACATATGATATCTCTTTATATTTGACAGCAAGTAAAAAATGAAAACAGCAGTGTTGACCATCTTGAGACAAATAAACCCACAGTCCCTTGGTGGTTTGTGGGGCAGACACAGAGTGCTTCATTTCAGTCAAATTCACCACTTGTGTTCTGGGCATCTGTAGTCAGGATGCTAAAGTAAGAAGTGGGAACTGAGGTTCACGCATTCAACAAATGCTTTATATCCTGTATCAGGTGCTGGGGACACAGTCATACATAAAATGGACCAAGAAGAGAGCAAATAAACAACTCTATGCCAAGTAGTGTTAGTATTGTGAAGAAAAATAAAGCAGGAGAATGGTATTTTAACCAAGTTTATGATATAAGCTGATATTTTACTCCCTACTTTGGATGATTTAGAGGCATTTACTGTTTAATGTAAACCTCATACAACTCTCTTTGGTGGGCATTCCTAGTCCCACTTCAAGATGAGGATATGGGCCAGGCATAGCAGCTCACACTTGTAATCCCAGCACTATGGGAGGCCGAGGCAGGAGGATCACTCGAGCCTAAGAGTTTGAGACCAGCCTGGGCAATATAGTGAAACCCCATCGCTACAAAAATTTAAGAGTTAGCCAAGTGTGGTGGTGCATGCCTGTAATCCCAGCTACGCAGGAGGCTGAGGTGGGAGAACTGCTTGAGCCCACAAATTGGAGGCTGCAGTGAGCTATGACTGCACCACTGCACTCCAGTCTGGGCAACAGAGCGAGACTGTCTCTTAAAAAAATTAAAAATACAAAGTGTAAAGAAATAAAGGGGAGGACATGAAGACTCTAAAAAGAGACTTATCAGCTCCATCTCCTACTAGTCATGGGGACATGGAGACTTGGGGATATTACCTATCTTACCTGTGCCTTAGTCTCCTCATCTCTAAAATGGAGACACGAGAACCTACATCACTGCTTGCTACTACATGTACAGCTCATAGAATAGGATTTGGTACGTAATAACTGCCGGTATACCTGTCTGCAGGTAGGAGTGTAAATGACACTCCCACTTATAAGAACTTCATTATCTCATGGAGAAGCCAAACGATACATCCATGAAACTAGCAATGAGAATATTTTGAACAAACCATGTCAATTCATACTACCATTCCCGCTGCCTAACAGGCCCATCTTCCTGATCAACTTTAACTCATCCTTAAAAACTCAAGTTAAACGTCTCCTCTTTAAAAGCTTCCATGACATACCCCAGCAGGTAATTAACCCCACCATTGTGCTATCATTATACTTGATACCTACAAAATTCTACTTCTTACTCATTGCTCATTCTTTCATTCAACTACTGTGCGTCAACAGCCTGCCATCTGCCACGCCCTCATCAACCTCCACGGCAAGGATGTTTAGTATGTCTGTGTCTTCCACTGGACGACAAACTTCTTGGGAGACAAATTAACTGGGTGTAGCTCAACAGAACTAATTAACTAATGAATAAACAAAGAACAAGGTAAGATTAGATAAAATGAGCGGTCCAGAGGGAAAAAGGATTACAGGAATTTAAAGAACATTGGAAACATACCTACCAAAACGCAGTATTGACAGGGCCACTAGGGGCTTTGTCAAAGAATGAACGAGACCTTGAAGGATGGGGAAGATTTGGAAGAGTGTGAAAAAGGAGGAAGTCGACATATATTCACGATTGAAGAATGCAAAGTCGCACACAATCTGAACAGTATAAATGATCCATTTTGTGTTAACAAGAGATGTGTGTTATGCATGTGTGTGTGTATATATATGCCTGCCTATATGCAAATGCATAAAAAATACCTGGAAGGGTATACACCAAATGCTTCATAGCAGGATCGCTAGGAAGGAACACTTGTCTTTTGTACTCTATATAGTTTTGCATTATTTATATTCTTTCAGAAATGTATTTTTATATTATTTATGTAATGTATAAAAAATGTTAAAGCATGTCTTCCAAAAGACAAATGGTGAAAAGGCAGAGTGACGGAAGTAGAAGGAGCAGGAAGAGCAAATGCTGAGGGACAGGACTCGGTGGAGAAACAGCAGACGGCAAGACATGAGGGCGAAGGCAAAAGTCAGGTCCTGCTTCACCATCTGCCATATTATTTTTAAAGCAAAGCTAAAAAATATCTGTGTTGCACTGCAGCACTGGGGGCAAGAGTTGGCTGCGAGCTTTGCTCTAACAGGACAGGGTGGCGATTCCCACAGGAGGCCCACACACTCAGGCTGGCATAGGCAATGACACCCTGGACGGGAGAAACGAAAGGAAGCCACTTTCCCAGAACAGAAACAAAAATCTGGCTGGGTGCAGTGGCTCATGCCTATAATCCCAGCACTTTGGGTGGCTGAGGCAGGATTGCTTGAGCCCAGAAGTTCGAGATCAGTATGGGCAACATAGAAACACCCTGTCTCTACAAAAAAATTTAAAAAACAACAAAATTAGCCAGGCATGGTGGTATGCACCTATAATGCCAGCTTCTCTGGAGGCTGAAGTGTAAGGATTGTTGAGCCCAGGAGTTTGAGGCTCAAGTGAGCTTTGATTGCACCAATGCACTCCAGCCTGGGTGACAGAGAAAGACCCTGCCTCTATTTAGGGAAGAGGAAAGGAAGGAAAGAGGGAAGGAAATAAAGAAGGAAGGAAGGGAGGGAGGGAGGGAGGGAAGAGGGGGAGAGAGAACGAGAGAAGAAAGGAGGGTGGGAGGAAGGAAGGAAGGAAGGAAGGAAGGAAGGAAGGAAGGAAGGAAGGAAGGAAGGAAGGAATCAGTCTAAAGAAGCTTGAAGTTCTTCCAACTTTATCAAAAGCCTTGGCTGATCCCCAGTGTCTGGCTGGCAACATCAGTTGCATTCCAAACCATAGTCACTGCTTTGGGGTGGACAAGGCCCTCCGTTTTCGAATATCTGGGAGAACACCATTTGAACTCTGATGAACAAAATCACCTTCCTCAGAAATCAGGACCGCAGCTCTGCAGACCTCATGGGCAAGAAAGCCGCGTCCCAGGAACACTGGGGTGTAGGTTATACCAACATGGTGCCCACCCCTCAAGAAGAGGTCATTTCCAGAAGAACGAGTCAAGGGGAGCCAATAGCTTGGCTTTTTGCAACTAAATCAGGGATTCCTTTACCAAAACGTATCTATTCCCATCTAATCACATAACGTGCTGGTCGCCCAGAAAAAGAGAAAGCAATGAATCCAGGCACAATCTGCTCTGGTTCCCACAGACCAGCTGGCCAGGGAATCAAACTCCATGAAACACACAGCAAAGCAGCATTGACTTTTACTAGGAGATTATATAAATTCATTTTAGGGAGATGGGGAAGCCTCCTAGAACACGCCAGGAGATGCCCTCGGTGCTGCTCACTGCCTGGCCCAAAGGGCCTATGTGAATGATGGCCCGGGAGACAAGGAAGCAGAGATGTGTCTTCATTTATTTGTTTTAAGACGGAGTTTCGCTGTCACCCAGGCTGAAGTGCAATGGCGCAGTCTCCACTCACTGCAACCTCTACCTCCCAGGTTCAAGCGATTATCCTGCCTCACCCTCCCAAGTAACTGGGATTACAGGCACCTGCCATCAAACCTGGCTAATTTTTGTATTCTTAGTAGAGATGGGTTTTCACCATGTTGGCCAGGCTGGTCTCAAACTCCTGACCTCAGGTGATCCGCTTGCCTCGGCCTCCCAAAGTGCTGGGATTACAAGTGTGAGCCACCACGCCCAGCCACCTTTTTGTTGTTGTTGTTTTATGTTTTGTTTTGTTTTCTGTTTGAGATGGAGTCTTGCTCTGTCTTTCAGGCTGGAGTGCAATGGCACCATCTTGGCTCACCGCAGCCTCCACCTCCCAGGTTCAAGTGATTCTCCTGCTTCAGCCTCCCAAGTAACTGGGATTAAAGCCACATGCTACCATGACCGGTTAATTTTTTATATTTTCAGTAGAGGCGGGGTTTCACGATATTGACCAGGCTGCTTGCAAACTCCTGACCTCAGGTGATCTGCCCACCTCAGCCTCCCAAAGTGCTGGGATTACAGGCGTATCTATACAGGCTTACAGATACGTGAGCCACTGTACCTGGCCTCAAAGAAAGATTTTTTAAAATAAGAAGAAATCTTTCAAAAAATATAAAGAACATCAGATCCAACTTGCGCGGAAGGTATGACTAACCAGAAGTGGACTCTTAATGAAGGGAAAGAAATATATTAAATTAAGGAATAAGTATATTTAGTTAGAAGGTTCATACAATTATTAATATAATCATGTGATTATTATGTATCCCTGGAAATACTGTGTGTGTTAATTTAGCAGAAATTGAATAAATTAAATTAGTATCTAGATGGATGTGTCATGGCCAGTGAGATTTACAAGGTGGCATTGAGACAGAATGGAAAGCACTGGGAGGATCCACATTTTTAGGATGACAAAAATGAAATGATCAAGGACAGTGTCATCATTTGACCATGTAGAGGAGAGGACCTGGCCTAGACCAGCTTCTAGAGGAGTCCCATGTGGTTGCCCCAGGCACAGGAACCCCTTTTCCGTGCTCATGACATCATATTAAGATATGAACATGCGACTGGGCACGGTGGCTCACGCCTGTAATCCCAGCACTTTGGGAGGTCAAAACGGGTGGATCACTAGAGGCCACGAGTTCAAGACCAGCCTGGCCAACCTGGCAAAACCCCACCTCTACTAAAAATACAAAAATTAGCTGGGCATGGTGGTGCATGCCTGTAATCCCAGCTACTCAGGAGGCTGAGGCAGGAGAATTGCTTGAACCTGGGAGGCAGAGATTGTAGTGAGCCGAGATCGTGCCACTGCACTCCAGTCTGAGTGACAGAGCGAGACTCCATCTCAAAAAAAAAAAAAAAATGAACATGCTAATAACATGCATACCAGAAAGGAGCAAAGAACCGGGGTCTTGAGATTCCTCCCTGTGGAAGAGGTGAGTGGAGTCTGGGGCAGTTCCCATAAGAGACAAAGAATGAGATCAGAGGAAGCTTACTTGTATTCAATAAGAGCAGGCCTTCTTGCACCAATAAAGAATGTGGGTCATGAGCTCAGAATTTTGATGAATTCACATCTGAGCACCTGGTTCAGAAGAAATTCAAAGAACAAAGAGGCCATTTCAAGAAGGACTGGAGGGTAATTCAAATGAGAACAGGGGGCATGTGAGCCCCAGGAGCATCCTGGTGGTCACTGCCCATCACTTGTCCTGCAGGTGAGGTTGTGAGGGGCAAACTCAAACCACGCGTTCACAAACATATGCTGGAGAAGAGAAGAGAGGACAGGTGGAACGGAGGGGTCAAAAGCTGCCTTCCAATCCTGGCTTCTATTCCCTCAGGATCCATGGCAGGCAAGACCTCAGCGTTCTCCAAGCAGGACCTCTGTCTCCATGCAAAATCACCATGAAGTGAAGCCAGAGAGACACAAGTCACACGAAATATACTCTGGGCTTTGACCTTTTCAAAGGCAGAAACTGTATTTTCCACATCCACTACATCTCCGTAGTCTGCCTCACACTGGGCAAAGCAGCCACACAAAATACAAGTGACTGACAGGCAACGTAATCCAGTGTGGAAAATGCCTCCCTCGACTCACAGCCTAAGTCATTACATAGTACCAAGTTTCTAAATCTTGATTATTTTGCACCTTGACAATGCTTTCTATTTGAACCAGCACAGGACCGACTGTAAAGTTCAGCTTGCATACACTGCATTTGCCCACAGACACGAAACTCTGATCTTCAGGGAAGTGTCAAGTGCCACACCTGGATGCCTTGGACAACCAGACTCTATCCCCTCAAACCCTAGAGTCCAGACCCTCATGGGTCCCCGGGGAAACTGACGACCCATGGTGATGAGCAAGCCAGGTAAATGATGAGAGTTTAACACAGGAGCATCAGAAAAGCAAGATCTGTGATTTTAATACTTCCAACTGCCCCCAGGTGCAAGAAGTACCTGCATGAACAGCAAGGAACATGTGATCACTGGGGGTATTTGGCCATGGGAAGGAAAACACAGCTAGGCCCAAAGAGAGGCTTTTCTTCTCTGGATCTGAGAGGTTTAAAGTGGGTTCCACAAGCATTTTTCCAAATAATTTTGTGTCAAAGACTAATATTTCTGAGTTAAGCCTCTATGTGAGATATATTTTTAGTAGTCCCTCTTAAATGGCACTTTTAAAAATAATCTCCTTCAAGACGGCAGACGATTAAAACAGGGATGTCCAACCGCTGAGTTAAAAAGCCTCTTATAATTTGGAACACGAAGTTTACCGTTGCCGCGGGACAGCAGACAATTTGGTACTTGATCATTAGCTATGCGGCAAGCGCCACCCGGCAGAAAAATAGATTTCTTATTAAGCTTCCATACTTAAATAGCATCAGCCCTCAAATGAGATCACTCCCTCCAAAGGTTTTAAAGATACCAAGAAAGTCCCAGGGAGCATTTTATTTTAAAGTGAATCTTATTACAAAACTTGGGATGGGGTTTTTCCATCTATCATCCCTGGATATGAAATTACTCATCTTTCTCTCCCATCAGCTCAGTCATCTCAGAGGAAACAAGGTGCCCCAGGAAACACAGACGGCTCACAGCGAGGACCCACATGAGGTGTTGTTGAGCAGGACAGGAAGGCAGCTTTCTGGATAATCGAACGTGCTAGTGAACAGAGTGTTGCCAGAGATACTCCAGGTGCACACTCAGATGTATATGTCATATGCTCCCTGAGTGACTACCTGTTCCAGGCTCTGAGGGTGGGAAAATGAAGACAACAGTCTCTGTCTCAGGGAAGCTCCCGGTCCACAGGAGAAAATGGAAAAGGCAACACCAAGTGGTACTGCAGAGTGGCAAGCGCCACAGCACAAAATGCTTCAGAAACACTCATCAGGGGCCAGCCATATGGTGGAAGGCAGGCAATGGCCCACTCCACAGGGACCCTCACAAAACACACAAGGCTTGGATGATGAAGGGCAGATGGAAAGGCTTTGTAGATTTTCAGGCAATTGCAATGAATAGCAACTATCATGGCAAAATGCAGCAATGTAAATGTTTATTAAACTGGAGACAATGGGAGAGCAGAAGGGAAGGGAGAGGGAGAGAGTTGCAACCACAGAGAGAGAGCGATTAGGCAGGGGAGAGACAGAGGAAATGAGGGGGGAGGGGAGAGAGAGAGGGGGAGAGAGGGGGAGAGAGAGAGGAGAGAGAGAGACAGAGGCAAAGACAAAGAAGCAGAGAGAGAAACAAAAGGAAAGGGAGTGAGAGAAAGGCAGACACAAAAGAACAACAAAAAGAGAAGAAACAAAGATACAAAAACAGGAGGAGAAACAGAGAGAGTGGGAGAAAATGCAGAAGGTAAGAGACAGCCCAGGTGGCAGAGACCCAAGGTGCCTGGGAAAGGCAGTGCTGTTCAGATCAAACTCTGACCAGGCTGGTGAGTGGGTAGGAGGCCAGCTGGACCTGGGACTAAACACAGGCAGGCCCACTGCACCCCACAGCCACGCTATGTCGCCTCCTCTCCTCCAGGCCCTGCAGACTCCATGCCAGGGCAGGCTCATGAGACAAGGCAGGCTCTGATGAGCTCCCTGCTAGCTGGTACATCAATAAAAAACATGACACTCAACGGCCCTACCTTTCCCAAATGCACTCTTCGGAAAATAGTTCCATGACCATTTTCTTAGAGAAGATGTTCCTCAGGGAAATAATGACTGCAACAGTGTTCCTTGGGGAAATAATTTTGGGAAATGCTACTGTACCTAGCCCATCCCTTTTGGAGAGTCATGGAAATCCCACAGTGTAGAAGACTGGTGTGTGACCCTTCAGGGAAATCCCACAGTGTAGAAGACTATCAAACTATCTTTAATCTAACATTTTTCAGGCTTACTGCATCACAGAACCCCAGTTCCTTTTTAAAAAATACATGAAGCAACTATGCAAACCCCCTACTCAATCAGTGTTCTGCTTTCGGGAAACTCTGCCTTCTCTAGATTACAACTTTCCAAAGAGCCTTTTTTTTTTTTTTTAATTTTGAGATGGAGTCTTGTTCTGTCACACAGGCTAGAGTGTGTAGCAGCGTGATCTCGGCTCAATGCAACCTCCACTGTCCGGGTTGAAGGGTGATTCTCCTGACTCAGCCTCCCGAGTAGCTGTGAGTACAAGCACACACCATCCTGCATGGCTAATTTTTGTATTTTTAGTAGAGACGGGGTTTCACCATGTTGGCTAGGCCAGTCTCGAACTCCTGACCTCAAGTGATCCACCTGCCTCGGCTTCCCAAAGTGCTGGGATTACAGGTGTGAGACACCACGCCCGGGCTCCCAAGAGCCATTCTGACATAAACACCATGTGATGAGTATGCTAAACACACACACACACACAAACACACACACACACACAAACACACACACACACACACACGTAACTCCTGATGTATGAAGTGAGAAGGAGAGATAAGAAAGGGAGAGATTCACTTTGCAGATCAAGAATGGGCATGTTTGAGAGCTTCACCACAGAAGCATCTTAATGTTTAAACCCATCCAGAGTGCTGTGCCTGGAGCAAAACAGACACTAAATTTTGCTTGAAATTGGAAAACATAAAATAAAAGAGTGAGCAGTGTGGTGGTATGGAACAACAGAGTCCTGGGTTTACATTCAGGTGCTACCAAGAAGCTGTGTGCCTTTGGGTGAGTCACAAAACCTCTCTGTACCTCAATTTGCTCAGCTGAAAAATGGGTCTAATCAGAAAATTATAAGGACTGTCTAGAGGGTGCAAGGAAAAAAAAAGCACAACAAACACACAGCAAAGCTCTACCAAAGGGTGGTTCCCTCACCAAACAGACAAGGGAGGGGACAAGTGAGAGAGCAGGGGTCGGGGGAAGGAGCCGACAGCATGGATACTTGGAGCCAGGGCAGTGGTTCCACAGGCAGTAAGTCACACCAAGCCAGGCCACCTTTTCTGCTTAAGTGGAGGTGATCAGAAACGGGACTAGGGACAGAGAAACAGAGCCTTGCCAAAGAGGCTGAAAAAAAAAGGAATCCAATGTCCATTCTATAAAGTGAGCTCGCGTTTGCATCCACCAGGGGAACAAATTGCATTTAATGAGTGGGTTCATCTTTAGCTTTCACCATGCTGTGCCTTTAATTGACCTCTACAACTTGCAGCCTTACAAGGATCTATTTCCCTGTCTCCATTTATTATTCAAACTAGGAGCTGTTCTTCCAGAGTATAATCAAATCCTGCTAAAAGGTAAAAATCTCCAGCATTCATTCACATCTTATACCAAAGGGGAAAACATAATAAGAGAGTCCTAAAAATACTCACAGTAAAAAAAAAGAGACCAATTCAATCCTTAATCCCAAACTCCTTTTCCTTAAAAAGAAGCATCTTAGCTTAAAAGGATACACAGGCCAAGTTTGGTGGCTCATGCCTGTAATCCCAGCAGTTTGGGAGGCCAAAGCAGGAGGAATGCTTGATGCCAGGTGTTCAATACCAGCCTGGACAATGTAGTGAGATCCTGCCTCTACAAAAATAAAATAAAATAAAATAAAATAAAATAAAATAAAATAAAATAATTATCCAGGCTTGGTGGCACACACCTGTAGTCCTAGCTACTCCAGAGACTGAGGCAGGAGGACTGCTTGAGTCCAGGAGTTTGAGGGTACAGTGAGCTATGATGGTGCCATTGCACTCCAGCCTGGGCAAGACAGCAAGACCCTGTCTCTAAAAAAAAAGTAAAGTATATATAGTGATACAAGTTAAGCATTCCTAATCCTAAAATCTGAAATCCAAAATGTTCCAATGAGCATTTCTTTTGAGCATCCTGTTGGCACCCAAAGAATTTTGGATTTTGGAGCACCTCAGATTTCAGATTTTTTGGATTAGGGATGCTCAACCCACAAGTGTAATGCAAATATTCCAAAATGTAAAGAAATCTGAAACACTTAATGATAGTTAAAATGGTAAAAGTTATGTTAGGTATATTTTACCCTAATTCTTAAAATTTAAAGGAAAAGCAGCATAGACACATATGAACCAATCACAATGCGTGGGGCTCACGTGGATCCTGAATCAAAAAAACTATTCAAAGGTATGAGGCAACTGGAAATTTGAACACTGACTGTGATGGCATAACGGAATTACTGGTAATGGGGGTGATAAGGATATTGTATTTATTTTTTCGTATTTTTAGAGATAAACACCAAGATGTCTATACATGAAGTAATACCCAGAATTTGACTGAAATGATATAGAAGGAGGAAACGGATGTAGATAACCTGAAACACAATTGGCCATGACAGATACCTGTCCACCCTGACAAAGGAGATACAAGTGTGCATGACACAGCCTGCCTAAATGTGGGCATTTTACATAATAAAGAAGTTGTAGGCCGGGCGCGGTGGCTCAAGCCTGTAATCCCAGCACTTTGGGAGGCCGAGACGGGTGGATCACGAGGTCAGGAGATCGAGACCATCCTGGCTAACACGGTGAAACCCCGTCTCTACTAAAAAAAATACAAAAAATCTAGCCGGGCGAAGTGGCGGGCGTCTGTAGTCCCAGCTACTCCGGAGGCTGAGGCAGGAGAATGGCGTAAACCCGGGAGGCGGAGCTTGCAGTGAGCTGAGATCTGGCCACTGCACTCCAGCCCGGGCGACAGAGCGAGACTCCGTCTCAAAAAAAAAAAAAAAAAAAGAAGTTGTAAAATGAGGAAGCTATTATACATCTGCACAAAAGGACAAGTGTTAGATGCTCATGGCGTTGTGGTTCGTAATAGCAAAATAGTGGAGACATCCTAAATGTTTACAAAGACATGACTGAATCAAAAATATTGCAGTATTTCATTCAACAGAGAACTACAGAGTCAAGCAAGCAAGTGATCTAGATCAGTGGATCTCAACCAGGGGTGACTGTGCCACGTTCTGAAATCCAGAGGACATTTGATGATATCTGGAGACATCTGTGGTTGTCAAAAACCTGGCAAAGTGAAGCCACTGGCCTCTAGTAGGTGGAACCCAGGGATGCTGCTAAACATCCCATAATGCTCAGAACAGCCCCCACAATAAAGAATTACATGATCCAAAATATCAGCAGTGGTGTGGTTGAAAAGCCCTGTACCTGATGTATGTGGATTACTCCTCAAACCACAATATTGAATTAAAAACAAATAAGCAAAGACAAGTGGCAAAAAAATATATACAAAATTAATGTCATGGAGGTAAAAGTTAAGAACACAAAACCAAGATTGTTTACTACTCATGGAAATTTATCCATGCAGTAAAGTATGGAAAGATGGGTCGGGGGACTATATGCCAATTTTAACTACAGATGACTAGAAAGAGAAGCAGGAAATGTTGCTTCAACAGAACTTGTAACATTTTACTTATTCTACCCCCTCCCCATAAAAAATAAATAGCAAATGTGGCAGAGGTGAATGTGGGCAAATCTGGCTGGTAGATGCATTGTTGCTTGCTCTGTTAGTCTCTGTGCTTTTCTCCTGGGCTGTGGGCAGCAGAAGCTGAATGGACACAAAGGGTTGGGGGAACACTCACCGGTCCCCGGAGATCGATGAGCTCCTGCCTCATCTGGGACACGAGGGCTTCCTTGGCCACCAGCGCCCTGTGCAGGCGCTCGTTGAACTCAATCAGCTCGCCATGCATCTCTGCCACCTGGAACACAAGCACCGAAAGGTGGGGCTTAGAGGCGGACATTCCCCAGGGACCAATCCCACCTTCTCTGGACTCTCCTTTCTGACACCTGTCAACAAAACATCCTTAGGCTGTTGGGGCTGGAGTCAATGACACTGCTTACCTGTGAACCATGCAATCCACCCGTAAGCTCAATGTGGTTTGACCTGCTTCACACTGACGCTTCAGAGTCAACAGTGTGAAGTTATGGTCCAAATAAGACAGTATCAGATCATGTTTGGACCTTGGGCTTTTTTTTCTTTTTTTTTTTTTTTTCTTTTAAATAAGGTCTTGCTCTGTCACCCAGGCTGGAGTATAGTGACACGATCTCAGCTCACTGCAACCTCTGCCTCCCAGGTTCATGCAATTCTCCTGCCTCAGCCTCCCAAGAGCTGGGATTACAGGCATGTACCACCACGCCCTGTATTTTTAGTAGAGACGTAGTTTCACTATGTTGGCCAGGCTGGTCTTGAACTCCTGACCTCAATGGATCCACCCGCCTCGGCCTCCCAAAGTGCAGGCATTACAGGTGTGAGCCACCACACCCAGCCTGACTCTTAATAAATGAATGCTGTTCTAGCAAAGGCTTTCTTCCACAGCTGACTTATACTTGTCAAGAATTTTGCTAACAGCACGAGAATAACTGACCATTTGGTTTATCAGGTCCTTGGCTCAGAAAATCAAGAAAACAGAACCAGAGCTTTATCAAGGACAGTGACAACAATGGTGACAGATGAAATCACAGCAGTGCAGCTACCCTGAAGTCACTGTTTGTTCCCTGTCAGGCCAAATCCTCCCAGAGCGCTCTTTGCAGCTTCATCACACTGGCTCTCTGAGGTGGATGTTATTATTCCCACCTTACAAAAAAAGAAACGGTATCTCAGGAATATAGGGAGTTTGCCCAAGGTCAAACACCTAACAAGGAACTGACGCCGGAGCCCTAGCTATGCGCTGCGGTCCTACCAATCCACTCTGCCCACAAGCAACCCATTTGGGCCTGCTGTGAGCTGCTGAATTTTTCCAAATTGAATTATTCGATATTCTCAGCTGATCCCCAATAAATAAAACTGGAGGTGGCTACAGACGGTCTATAGTTAAAGTACAGACTATTCAACTATAATTTACTTAAGCATTTTAGAGAAACGTGAGATGTAATCCTGCTACATTCTCCAAGAACCCTGAAGGAAGAATCTTGCAAGCATGTTTTAAGAGAAATCCCCAGAATGCGAGGTCAAGCAGATCCTTACCTAGGCCCTTAGCTCCCTGCCCTTCCCAAGAGATCACCCCTCCAATGCCCCAGGCCTCGCCTATGCACTAACTACACTGTATGCAGTGTAAAAACAATACCAGGCCATTTGCAATAAGTACTTTATATGAGCTATAGAAGACACCGTCAGAATAAAGGAGGGACACAGGGAAAAGCTTTGTGAAAAAACAGGGGTCACTAATGCGTGTCTTATCTCAGGAGGAATAAAAGGGAGCCCTCCTTTTTTGTTGTTGTTGTATGAAGGGTAAGTCACAGGAGAAAATCCACCAAGATATGAATGATAGCCGAAGGGGTATGTTTCCTTCTCATTCTTTCTGCTTTTCCTTATTTGAGCTCCCATTCTTCAGTGAGAGAAGCCACTGAGACCCTTTATAAAGAATTAAAATTCTTCATCTGAAATACAAGGGAGCCATTGTGCAATCAACATGAAGTATATCAGGCTTCCATTAACTTGCTCTGTGAGTTCCCCTCCAAAGGTACCCCCTTCTGTCCCTGAGGTACAGAAGTTTTCAAACCAGTGTGAAATAATAAATGAAAATGATACAAAAGATATTGCAAGAACCATGCAATTAACAAAGGCAGAATAAATCACTGAACCTTTCTGACAGATTTTTTTCTTTGTACAGATGTAAAATTAATATTCCTTTGTTGCCTTATTCCTTTTGGATAAGAAAAGCTTGAGTCGATCGTCTTTTGGCCTTTAACAAACAAATACAGTATTGCTAATAATGCCTGTGTGCCCCACACACACAGAAATCACATAAACCCTCCACGAGCTTCCTCTGGGCTGTGAATCCATTCACCATGCAGCAAGCTGGAAATCCACAGGCTAAATCCACTGCTAAATACCTGCCAATGTGTCCCCACAAAACGTGAGCCTTAAATAAATGCCACTGCCATTTCCAAAGCAAAGCGGGGTTTTGCGTTTTGTTTCTGTTTTGTTTTGCAGTGGGAACCAGAGTGTTACTGCAATTTTCCATAAATGCACAAAACATCGAAACATCCCAGCTCCAAGTGGTGTTTACCATAAGCTGTCAAAACCCTGGTTCTCTTTTGGAGCCAGAAGATCAGAACTTGACCACATCAGGCAAATCTTTCATTTCACTGGGGAATGAAAAGGAAAAATCCGACGCAATTTAACAGACAAAATTTGATAAAAATAATTTCCAGAAACCATTAAAACTACGATGTTCATTGTTACTAAGCTAAGCTCTGAAACTCTGAGTTTTTATATTACATATCCCTACCTACAGCCATTGGTATAAACAGCTTTCATCTTACGTAAACCATACTGAGCTTACTGTTCCTTGAATAACTATTTCCAAACTCCCGTATAACTAGAAATAAATTCAGGACTCAGACAGAGCCTCAGAAGAGGGGAGAATGTAAGATCACAAATAGTTCCTGTTATCACAAAAATAAAAGTAGGCTGCACAACCACTGCCTCTTGAAATTTTTATTAGGCTTTGAGGGCACTTATGGATTCTCATCTGACCACCTCATTTTTCAACAGCCACAGAAAATAGGACAGAGAGAGAACAGGTGCCCTCCAATCCATTCTCCTCCAAGCAGGCACAATGATCTCCCCAAAGTAACATCTACTATTATCATCTGCTGTTTAATACTTTCAGTGCTTCCACAGCTCTAAGAGTAAAATCCAAACTCCTTCAAGATGCAGCCCCAGCCTTTTTCTCCAATCCCCTTTCTCCCTCTTGGGGTCTCACTCACTCACTCAGCCCCCACAGGCCTTCTCTGCTCCATACACATGCTGAGTTCTAGGAGGTCACCCTGCAGAGAAGGAAGAGAAAGGTATGACCAATGGAGGAAACTACAGGTGCAAATGCTGGCACCAGAGGCTGGCAGGGAGGAGGCAGAGAGAGGTGGTGCAGGCGTCAGGCCTTGCTGCAAGATGGGCCCGGGCTAGATCAGTTACTGACAGTGTGTGTGTTCTGGTGCAAGCCTGTGGCTGTGCGTCTGTGAAATGGGCATTAAAAATCACACCCATTTCACCAGGCCACTGTGAGGATGGCAGGAGATGCCGCACTTAGCAGGCTTGGCAGCACATTTAGGGCAGGATAAGTTCCCAGTAGATGAGAGCTGGTTTTATGTCATGGGTGATCATGACAGGAGACATGGAGGAAGTGGCAGACAAGCAGTTCTCCAGGGGCCAGGTGGAGAAAGGCCATGACGTGCCACACCAAGGAGCTAGAAATGCTGTGGGGAGCACTCAGTGTACCCTGAAGCAAGAGCACCACAGAGCTGCTAACCATCTTCCAGGCACAGTGCTAGGATCTTAGGGAGGAGGAAGGACAGCCACACAGTTCACATCCTTTGACATTTGCTAAATTATAATAGAGTGACTCGGAAAGAAGACAGTGTGTCAGGGAAGGCCCACCCCTCCAAGAGTTAACATTCAGGAATCACTTTTTTTTTTTTTTGAGGCGGAGTCTCGCTCTGTCACCCAGCCTGGAGTGCAGTGACCGGATCTCAGCTCACTGCAAGCTCCGCCTCCCGGGTTCACGCCATTCTCCTGCCTCAGCCTCCCGAGTAGCTGGGACTACAGGCGCGCGCCACCTTGCCCGGCTAGTTTTTTGTATTTTTTAGTAGAGACGGGGTTTCACCGTGTTAGCCAGGATAGTCTCGATCTCCTGACCTCGTGATCCGCCCGTCTCGGCCTCCCAAAGTGCTGGGATTACAGGCTTGAGCCATCGCGCCTGGCCCAGGAATCACTTTTCTAATGAGCCTTGGCACATGCCAGGCAGCCTCCCAAACCGTATCCAATGCCTATATCCCCACCAGGCACTTGTGTCCTGACATCACCAGTTTGAGAGTCTGATGTGCTTCCTTCTACCCTTAGTTGTATTTCATGAAAATTAATCAATCTGCAGGTAGCTGAGGAGGAGATGCCATTTTGACAACACTATGACAGTGACAAATCAAAAGCAAATGCCAGGTGGAGATACACTGACCAGGGCTGACACAGCCCCAAACCCAGCCCAGCATGGGACAGAGGACCAGGAATGAAGCCTTCATTCTCCAAGAGGCCCAAGGACACCATCTGGCCAGTAGAAGTTGTGGTTCTGAACTTGTACTTGGAAGGTGCACAACTTATCAGTTAATGAGATGCAAAGACTTTGCGTCACCATCTGGGTTTCATCTTTTGGGCTGGAGAGAAGGTAGAAGATTCAGGAAGTTTAGGTAACTTGCGTATTTGGCAACGTATATCAAATTTTTTAAATCACTCACCTTTGATTTAACAGATCATGGCTGGGCAGAAATCTTGCCTCTCTACTTGCAAGTGAGCTAAAAATACAAGCTTAGCTCCAAATGGCTAGGATCCACCTAAATGCCCATCTAAAGGGACTGGTTAAGTATCTCAGGATTCGACTACTCCCCTGCCCGCTGTTCCCTTGGCAGACAGCACGAATCAATCACTGCGCCCGTTCCTCAAGAAGATACCTAGGCAGTCATAACTGATCAATCAGTGTGTTGACCAGCAAGATGATGCCTATTTGGTAGCCCTGGCCTAAAAGATGAGGGAAAGCATCACCAAGAAGGTGACATTTAAGTTGGGCTTTGGAGAATGATGCCTTCGGGGCTTTAGGCGATGGAGCAATTCCTTCCAGCTGGAGTATCAGGAAACATGATCTCCAGCAATAATGTTGCTGTGAGAAAACTTTTAAGTCTGTGAAAATACCAGGAATTATCATAATTACCTGCCAAATCATGAAAGGATTATAAGTTTTTCAAAAACGCCTCTGGCATTTCGTTTCATATCAGAACGTTCCCTCCATCTAATCACATTCAAGTAAATCATGCTTCACCCTCCTCCGGCTAACAAATTAGATGCTTCTTGATTAATTAGATCAAGACACTCCCCAAATTTCAATAGCAACTGAGGCTCTTTGGGTCACATACTCAAAACTCTCCAAGATTACTCACTTCAATGCCTTAGAATCTGTAAGTTTTATAAGACAACCCGTTTTCTGGCCCTGTTTACTCTGGTTGTGGGGAGGGGCCTGAAGCCTCTTTCTGTGATGATGGCACTGTACCTGTCTAGTTAAAAAGTGAACCTAGACAGCGCCCACTTTGCATTCACACGCTCCGGAACACCAACTAAGTGTCAGGCCTTTTATAGGCATTAGGTGCACCAGCTCATATAATTCCTGCAACCCCCCTGCAGGGCAGGCATGCTTTCCTTACCAACGAGGCACAGAGAGGTTGGCTCATAAGCCTCAAGTATCAGGGCAAGGAAATGACAGAGTGGGGATTGGAACCTACACCTTAATGGCCCTACTATCTGTGCTCTTTGCACTCTATCTTGGATATGGTAGGAAGCTGATCTCTTTGGTGGTTAAAGACAATTCGTTTGTACTGCAGAGTAGAGGAAAGTGACATGGTTTGGACCTGTGGCGCCCAACCCAAGCTGATCACTGGTCACTGGAAGGGCTTCTGAAAAATTTCTGGGTCTTGGCCCCTGAAATGCCAATTAAGTAGGCTGAGGGGAAGGACCTCAAAGAATACTTTTTGAAGCCTGCGTTGACTGTAATGATAGTCAGAACTGACAGCCACTGGCGAACACAAAGGCAGCGTTTCACAGACTCAGCTTTGAACGGCAGTTGGGCCATTCCCTACTTGTAGAAAACTGTTTTCCTGTTCCTCATTTGTAAAACGGGGATGTCGCAGAAGCTCCTCCACTTGTCAGCTCTCCACCTCTGAACTCTCGCTGATGTGAACAAAGCTACAAGCCAGAAGAAAACGGCATGAACCCTGCCTGCCCACAGCAGGATGGCGGTACAGTCATCCCTCGCTATCCATGGGGGATTGGTCCCAGGACTCCACATGGACACCAAAATCCACGGACACTTGAGTCCCTTCTATAAAACGGTGTAGTATCTACAATAGAACCTACACACCTCCCTCCTCCTGTATACTCTAGATCTTCTCTAAATTACTTACAGTACCTGATATGATGTAAGTGCTATGTAAATAATTGTTATACCATATTGTTTAGGGAATAAAGACAAGGAAAAAAGTCTGTACACGTTCAGTACAGATCCATTCTCCCCGCCCGGTATTTTTACTCCTCCACTGGTTGAATCACACATGCAGAGTCGCAGATACAGACGGCCAATTGTAACTGTCAGATGCAGCGTTGCTACCTCAGTAATAACACGGCAAGTGCCACTCACACACAGCAAGTCAGTCTACGACAGGGACATGCACAGGGTGGCCCACAAACTGGTGTGGGTGTGCCACCTGTTTTCTACCAGTGCGAGACCAGAGGAGGAAAGGCACTGGAAGCACGCGTTTAGAAATGCTCCAAGCGCTTTCACACTGCTGTGAAACACAGCAGCTTCAGGGCTCTTCTGGGTTGTTTTTTGGTAATTTATAAAAATATCAGTCTGCAATGAATTGAAAGTTTTTTTAAAAAGAAAACTGGTTCTCTGGCCGGGCGCGGTGGCTCAAGCCTGTAATCCCAGCACTTTGGGAGACCGAGGCGGGCGGATCACGAGGTCAGGAGATCGAGACCATCCTGGCTAACACGGTGAAACCCCGTCTCTACTAAAAAAATACAAAAAAAAACTAGCCGGACGAGGTGGCGGCACCTGTAGTCCCAGCTACTCGGGAGGCTGAGGCAGGAGAGCGGCGTGAACCCGGGAGGCGGAGCTTGCAGTGAGCTGAGATCTGGCCACTGCACTCCAGCCTGGGTGGCAGAGCGAGACTCCGTCTCAAAAAAAAAAAAAAAGAAAGAAAAAAAAGAAAAAAAAAAGAAAACTGGTTCTCACAGTTTGAGAAGCATTGACCTCTAAGTGCTGTGTTTGAAGCAATCTCTTGCATTAATAATTATGAAAAACAAGGATAAAAAAATGAAAAAAAGCCAAACTACAGCCACGTTTGGATAAAATTCAAGAGAGCTGAAAAGAAAAATGAGATGAAACCAATGCTAACAACACCCGTCATTCTTTTAGCTGCATATACAAGTTAAGTATCCCTTATCCAAAATGCTTGGGACGAGAAGTATTTTGGATTTTGAAATTTTTGGATTTTGGAGTATTTGCATTATACTTACAGGTTAAGCATCCCAAATCTGAAAATCTGAAATCCAAAATGCTCCAATGAGCATTTCCTTTGAGCATTATGTCAGCGCTCAAAACATTTCAAATTCCAGAACGTTTTGAATTTGTAGTTTTTGGATTTGGGATACTCAGCCTGTACATTGTCTTATAGTGTCCATTTAGCCTTGAAAACTAAGAAAACTAGAAATTTTAACTGAAATAATGGGTGTCCTGACCAACATAGAGAAACTCCAACTCTACTAAAAATACAAAAAATTAGCTAGGCATGATGGCGCATGTCTGTAATCCCAGCTACTCAGGAGGCTGAGGCAGGAGAGTCGCTTGAACCTGGGAGGCGGAGGTAGCAGTGAGCCGAGATGGCGCCATCGCACTCCAGCCTGGGCAAGAACAAAACTCTATCTCGGAAAAAAAAAGAAAAGAAAAAAAAGAAAGAACGAAAAAGAAAAGAAATAATAGGTGTCCAGATCTAGCACCAGACACAGAGTCACAGGAACTCCTCACGCAATTCCAGTAGCCATTGACCTCTTTGACCTTGGCACTGTGGGTCCAGGCAATGACAGTGAGATCTGAATCCCAGTTATTAGGGCTCCAAAGCCCATGCTCTTCTCATCACATGGCCTTTCAGGCCACAAATAAATAACCAGGAAGAGAAACACAGTGCCCATTTGAGAGTGGAGGAAATGTGGACTCGGTGGGGCAAGTGGCCTGTCTAAAGCCATACAGTTTCTTTTACTCCCTAAAAGAGCCACGACTACACACCAAGCTTCCTGCTTTTAATTCAGCACTCTCTGCTCCTCTACTGGGAGGCCACAAGACTTTTAAACAAGCTGAGCAATGGGGAAGTGTTCTGTAAAATGAGGGTGCTGTCTTCCCGGAGGGGCGATGGTGACAGTGGCGGGGGGAGGGGGGAAGGGCAGACTCAGGGGCACTCCCTGCGCACCAGGAATGTTCCACGTCCTCTCCAAGCCGTACTCACCTGAACCCTACAACTCCCCTGGGAGGTGAGTGGTGTTACTGTCCCTAATTTTGTAGCTAAGAAAACTGAGGCACAGAAAGGGTGTGAAACTTGCCCAAGGCCACACAGGAAGTAACCAGCAGAAGTGGGATTCGAATTCCCAAGCCTGTGTTCTTGGCCACACTCCTCTCTCCTCCCTCTCAGCATATGCCACCACTGTGATGCTGAGCTGGCATCTCAAGGTATCAGTGAAGAGCAGAGGACGTGGAAAGGTGCTGAGCCACGGACAGAGGGCTGGGAGCATCTCAAAGGTAAGGGACGCTGTCACGCACACACGTACATATACACAGAGCTGGGGAAACGAGCCGTCAACCCCACAGCGAATGACTGCCATTAGCAGGCGGAGGGGAAAAACCATGTAGGCTCTGGCTGCTCCCACATCTCCCTCAGGGGGACCTAGCAGTCAGGGAAGGGGCACCGAGAGTAAGAACCTCAGCCAATCCAGCGCCAAAGGAGACTCCCAGAGAAGAGTCTAGGAGCTCCCCAGCAGCTAGGGTAAGCCTTCTCCAAGACGGTTTTTGCTTCAGGTGAAGGCAACACAGAAAATCGCTTCAAACGAAAATCCCAATGTGAAGACAATCCAGGCAACTGGCAGACATGACTTCCAGATGTTCCATGTCAAGGAGAAAAATGAGGCCCCTGGAGGTCAAATCCAGGTCCTGTCTACTCACTGCTGGGTGACCTTGTGTAAAGAATCACATGTCTTAGGCTGGGCGCGGTAGCTCACACCTGTAATCCCAGCACTTTGGAAGACCGAAGCACGCAGATCACAAGGTCATCAGATCAAGACCATCCTGACCAACATGGTGAAACACCGTCTGTACTAAAAAATACAAAAAAAATGAGCTGGGTGTGGTGGCACAGGCCTGTAGTTCCAGTTACTCGGGAAGCTGAGGCAGGAGAATCGTTTGAACCTGGGAGGCGGAGGTTGGAGTGAGCCGAGATCACGCCACTGCACTCCAGCCTGGCAACATAGCAAGATTCTGTCTCAAGAAAAAAAAGAATTACACGTCTTTGATTCCTGGTATCTTATTTTTTAAATTTTGTTTTCCAGAGACAGAGTCTTATTCTGTGGCCCAGGCTGGAGTGCAGTGGGGCAATCACGGCTCACTGCAGCCTCGACCTCCTGGGTTCAAGCGATCCTCCTGTCTCAGCCTCTCGAGTAGCTGGGACTACAGGCATGTGCCACCATGCTCAGCTAATTTTTTTTTTCTTTTGTAAAGACAGGATATGGCTATGTTTCTCAGACTGGTCTTGAACTCCTGGACACAAGCAAGCCTCCTGCCTCAGCCTCCCAAAGGGCTATGATTACAGGCATGACCCACTGCACCTAGCTCTAATTCCTGGTATCTTATTTGTCAAATGAGGATACTGTCACCTACTGTACATGTTTTTCATGAGGTACAAAGGGATGAAAGAGATCGGGCAGTCACCAGTACCTGCTATGATGAGGACACGATGTAACAGAATGCGCACCTGCTATGGCTCTGACAGCGCTCTAAGTGTTTTACACATTAGCACACATTACAAGCCTGGGAGGTGGAGATTTACTCCCATTTTACAGGTGAGGAAAACTGAGGCTCAGAAGGGTGACTTGAATGTCCCAAGTCATGCAGTCTGGAAGGGAGGGAGGTGGTCAGTCTGGCTCCAGAGCTCATGGTCCTGTGTCTACTATCTTTGGAATCTCTCGTTTCTTTCTTCGTTCCTATCCTCCCTTTTGCGTTGGTTCTGCTGTGTTGGGGGCTGGCCCCAGGAAGTTATTTGGGCTTGCCCTGATGAGCCAGGTGCTCTGGAATCTTGGGACTCATGCTCCTCAATGCTACACCATAAAGCTACCATGCAATAAATTCAACTGAGACCTGTGGGGCAGATCATCCTGAAGTGCCACCAAGCCAGTGCTGTGCGGGCTCTGTCTGCAGAGCCACTAAGTAGAGGCTTGTAAGTAACCCTGGTGATAACTTCACATTTCAAAGGCTCCCTTGATTGCCTCTGCAACAAGCCCCTCCGCACTCAGAACACTGAGATTGCGAGAGGTAATGCTTACACACATCAGGATGGGATTACACTTTAAAGAGGGAAAACGCCTATCACTAACAACAGATCAATTAGTAAGGGGACGCCTCTGAGAAGCAGAGGTTTAGGTAACTGTCATAGCTCAGCCACGGTGCTGCCGGGTCTCAGTCCCCAATGTTGGTCATCACTTCTCCCGACACATGGCCTTTTGGAGAATACACAGGCAAGCCAGGGAGGGAGGCTTCACAGAGCAGCAGCAGCTGCTACCAGCCTGGAGACACTGATGCTCTCCTGCCCCACACCAACAGCCCTCCAAGAGCCAAGGCAAGAATCCACAGAAATGACCATGTTACAATAGCAGCCATCACCTTCCTGGTGGCTGTTTGAGGCAAATGAGCAATGACAGGGGAAAGAAAGCAAAAACAAAACCCTGAACCCCAGCCCTCTGCCGAAAGGTGTGTTCCTCTAAGAACAAGCAAGAGGCGCTGATGCAGCTGTGAGGGTCTTTAAGCGGGTTCTCCAATTCACACCTGTCCTGTGAGAGCAGTACGGGAGAGGGTGGGCCAGAGCCAGGCTGTTTGGGATTATAAACCCACCATTCCTTACTTCCTAGATGTGACTCTGGGCAATGTACCTTCACCTCTCTGGGCCTCAGTTTCTCATCCATAAAATTACATTAACAACAACGCAAAATTCACAGAGCTTTTGGAGGTTTAAATAATAAAAGAAAGAAGTGCTTAACTCAGGGTTTGGCATATATGAAGTACTCCATAAATGTTAATTACCACGACTATCCATTAAAGAGGCACCAGCAGAAGCATCCAGTGCCACTGGTCCTGTAAAATCTACATCCTTCATGTCTCCAAGGTCTGTCCCCGCTCCTCCATCCTTGTTGCCAAACCTAGGTTCAGAAGCCCCCTCCTACCTAGACAAACACCACCACCTCCCTGCTGCCCCCGCCACCAGCTGATGCTCAAATGATCTTTCTAAAACCCAGGATCACACCCTTTTACTGCTTAAAACCCTTCAATAACATTTACAAACTAGACTGCATGATGTCTGCAATCTGCTTCAAAATAATACTGGGAGTGGCGGTGGGGGAGTGGGACTGGCTTGGGTTGGTGGCTGCTGAAGTTGACTATGTGCTGGGCACACAGAGGTGCATTCTACTATTCTGTCCACATTCACATTTGTCTACAATCCAAACTTAAAAAAAAATTCTTCAATAGCTTTCCACTAATTTTCTTGGCATGGTATAAAAGCAACTGGTGGGAGAGGAGGTGGGAGGAGAGGGGTGAAAACATTTCAAGAGAAGGACCCATATGGATGGAATGAGAATACGGCTGCACCCCCACCTTCCCACCATGCACACATCCCAAAATTCTATCCACCCTTCGCAACGTCACTCAAATCTCAGTTGATCTCCTTGCCCAACGCCTTCGATCCATTCATCCACCTCTTCCATAGATCATCCTCCGGTAGTAGTGGCAACAACAGTTACTGTTTTCTGAGCACTTACTACACGTCAAGTACATCATGTTTGACACAAAGGCTCTTTCGTGCAATAAAAGGGAGCGCCCTGACCAGCCACAGCCCCATGAGACCTGAGTTCAGGGAGTGGAGCACAGCTACATACAGCTCCCACGGGTCCCCCCAGAGCCATGAAGCTTTTGTGCAGTGTACAACCTGCGGAACTGCACACAGAAGCCTTAGACATCATACTAGGTGCTGGTGTTGTTCCTATTTTATATGGGAGGAAACTGAGGCCCACAGGGACTAGAACACTTGCCCATGGTCTCATGGAGATGGCTACAGTAGCTAACGTCCAGACCCATGTTCTACCTATTACATGAGGCTCCCCCAGAAGAAGGTGTAGCATGTACTTCTGCAGATGGTAATGTTTCCTGGGCAGTTCACAGCTCTAGCACAGAGCACAAAATCTTACCCAACTCCACGTGTGTTACCTGGGATCACTGCCAAAGCCACTGACAACAGCAGACACTTGTAGGGCTTATTTCCGCTGCATCGATTATGGGAGGGTCAACAGAAAAGGGGGAAGAGGCCTCCTTCTGTAAACATAGCATATGAGGTGGTTTACTGAGTGCCACACAATGGGTGTAATTATAGTTCCATCACAAGCACAAAACCTGGAGCTCAGCTAGGCCTGTGAAAATGCGGCCAGAATTACTTTAAAGGGCTCTGCTGGCCTCTCCTTTCAAAAGCACGGTGGTTACAGGCTGGCTCACAGAGGGCGGCTATTGATTTCCCAGGACCTGGGAGTTAGAAGGCAGTGCAGCATTGGCCTCCTCTCCTCCCCAGTGCAGAAGGCCTTCTCCAGCCTGCCAGGCAGGCAGCCCAGGAGGACAAAGAGGAAGAGGAGGATACAGTGAGGCCACTGTCATTAAGAGCAAACATTTACTGAGCATGTATTGGACCCCAGACCCAATAATAAGCCCCATCCTTGTGTTAACTTATCCATACGAGACCTGTCCATGGCTCCTCAAGAAACTCATCTTCAATATCTGAAAATTCTCAAATTCATTCATTCATTCATTCCACGAACATCTATTGAGCATCTATCATTTGCCAAGCCCTGTTTTAAACACTATGGATACAGCAGCAAACGAGAGACTCTTGCCCTCGTGGTTTCTACATTCTAGCTAGTGGTTCCACCTACACATCGAGGAAACAGAGGCTCACGGAGGTTCAGTCCTAGGCAAAGCAAACACTAAAGGTCATGGGATTGGAACCAGAGTCCTTTCTCACACCACCATGCTGGACAATCTCTCTCCGCTCTGCGGTTATTTTATAAACCCTCTCCCTTTGTGAGGTTGTTTTAGTTCTGTTCTCATGCTACTGATAAAGACATACCCAAGACTGGGTAATTTATAAAGAAAAAGAGGTTTAATGGACTCACAGTTCCACATGACTGGGGAGACCTCACAATCTGGCAGACGGCGAAAGGCACGTCTTATATGGTGGCAGACAAGAGAGTGAATGAGAGCCAAGAGAGAGGAAACCTCTCATAAAACCATCAGATCTCATGAGACTCACTACCACAAGAACAGTAGAGGGGAACCACCTCCATGGTTCAATTATCTCCCACCGGGCCCCTCCCACAACATGTGGGAATGATGGGAGCTACAATTCAAGATGAGATTTGGGTGGGGACCCAGCCAAGCCATATCAGAGGTCAACTGCACCTCCCTGCACAGGCCTAGAAGCACCAATTCATTTGCTTATTCAGTCATTCATTCATTCATGTTTCTTCATTCATTCAACAAACATTTATTGAGCAACTGTGTACCAGGTACTAAACTGAGCTCTGGGCATCAGTGTGACAAGGACCCTGCCCCTGCCCTCACAGAGCTCCCTATCTCCTGGGGATCTAGGTGGCCAACAGTTCTCAGACAAAGTGGCCAGTGGCACAGCAGGAAGACTGAGGTCCCTGGAAACATGAAGGGGAGGCAGCTACCTGCCCCGGGGCTTGTGATACTAAGGTGAGGCTGGAGGCAGGCAGAGGTCAGCCGGCAGAATAGGTTCACACCCAAGCCCCGTCATGCATCTGCTCCCATTTCCTCAGCTATAAAGTGAGGCTCCGTCGTGTCGAGCAGGATTGTAAACGTGGTTAAGATGTGACTTCAGAGCAGCCAGCCTGGCACGGGGCCTGGGGCAGCTTCTTCTTATCCCCGAGAATTGGTTGCTGGACCCAGGAAGTTACTTAGTACCATGAGGCTAACACTAGCACACCAATTCAGAAACTTTTCTGGGAAATATTTCACCCTGAAGTGCTGCTTTTCCCTTTATTTTGCAAGGTGCTGGAAAGCACAGGCTTTCACATAAAGATGTAAATTCTGAAATTATGTGGCTCTTTGTCGTGTTCTAATGTCTTGAGAAATCAGTGGAGGCTGGTGTGTGTTTTTAATCATATTCCTTCCTAAGTAACACACAGAGACCTCCTGAATATTTCAACCACGGGCTCACTAAATTATGTCCAAGTTTCAAGAGAAAGTAAATGAAAGAACATTAAATTTTATGTGCATCAAAATGTTGTTTTCCTTTGAGAGTCTCTTTCTCATACCCAACAGCACTCCCGTAAAGCTGCCAAGAGCCCCCTTCAGGTAACGGCTGGCTCGCTCCTCCCAGGAAGGCGTACGCAGCTATTCATTCCTGCCGAGTAGTAATTCGTGAACACCAACAACTGGACAGAGGGAAGACTGTGCTCAAATGTGAATGAGCAGTGTAGGGTAGTGGTCTGGGGGATGAACTTGGAGCTGGATGGACAGGATTCTGTCCCAGTCTGCCAGTAACTTGCTGGGTGACCTTGGGTAAGTCATTCAACCTCTCTGAGCCCCAGTTTCTACATCTGAAAAATGGTGGCCATAGGAGCTCTTACATCACAGCATTGAGCCAATACACAACTCAAGCTTCGTAAGAGACATAAGGTTTTGTTTGATTCTTACAGCTTTGATTGACACACAGAACTGGGCACATCCCTACTACTTCCTTAGGCCCCACGGACATTACAATGGAAAGACGAGATGGAATAGTTTAAAACAACAACACGGAATGTAAAGGGCTTGAATGTGGGACCACACTTCACTGGCTGTGTCCTACGAACAGGGGCAGCCATTGTTTCTATACAGTTCTGAACACCCCTAAGCCTCATGGTTTCGCCAGCAACATGGAGACTGTAACCTCTTCTCTCCAAGGGACATTGAAGATATGACAGATCTTGCATATTAAAACACCAAGCATACACTCTTGCCCTCAGCAGGCATGCAGCAGACATCTGTGACTTTTCTTCCCTTGCAGAGGGTAACAGGCAGTAAAACTTTTTCTCTGGGTGACTCATATCCCCATGACATACTCAGTGAAGATAACTGCAAAAGTATTACAATGCTTCCCTGCCTGGGCCACCCCCAACAGAGTGGCTCATCAAATGTGATCTTCTTCTATTTTTTTCTATTCAGCAGTCAGCATTACAAGACCACATCTACCTCCCAGAATCTGGGAGAGGTAAAACAATTCACGTTCTCAGCAGCATCTATGAAGCTGGGGTCTCAAGCCTAAATTTCTTTACTTCCTGGCACAAAGCACTGAGCTGGAAATGACCAGGCAGCTATGGAGTCACTAGCCCAGAGCTTCTCTAATCCCTACAATGGGAATGTCATGGAGACAACAAGTGGGTCCTTGTGGCCCAGATACTGGTGTTCACCATGCACCCTACCTGCTCCCCAAGCTTCCCAGCCCCCTCTGCACAACAGGGCACAAGCTTTTGACTCAGGGCCAGCGAGCTCCAGGTGGAAGTGACAAATGTTTCTTCTGAGTCACAGCACAGGACTGCTGGTGTGGAACCCTGCACCATCCCTCCCGTCACACTAAGTGAGATAGCCATGATGTGGCTACAAGATGGGAGCCTCTGTCCACCTAGATTTCTGAGTCACTATGTAGAGCAGAACGGTCCCACTGTTGCCCTTGGGCAACCTATGTTGGACATATATGAACAGGAAATAAGTTTTTATTTTGTTAAAGACCAAGATTGACGATCATTTGTTACTGTGGCAGAACCGACCCTATTCTGACACGTGTCAACTTGACGACCCTGTATCTTTCCAGCTCTCTCACAATCGGCCTGAAAGTCTGAGGAAAGGCACAGAGACCAAAGATATTTGTTAAAGGCAGCTTTGCAACAGCCATAGGAAGTAGGTATCATGATATCCTTTTTCCCGAGAAGAAACGGGACTCAGACACATTAAATCATTTGTTAAAGGTCATACAAATCACAAGTGGTGAAGTCAGAATTTGAACCCAGGTCTATCCATCACAAGGCCTGTATTCTGTCTACTATATGGGCCCAGGAAGTACTTTCTAATGAATTTGTCTGTGAAAGCACCAAACACAATTCAAATCTCACTTTGGGCTCCAATCATAATAGTAACCACAGGTTGGATGCATTCCACAGGCCAGACATTCTGCTGGGTACTTTATCAATATTCCTGCACTGTAATCATCATGTCCCTTCAAGGCATTAGGCCCATTCTACAGGTAAGGAAACAGGGGCCTAGAAGAGACTGTAGGATGAGTTCTCACAACCTGATGGTGAAGTAAATACAGGAAAGATGCTAATGGTGACAGACAAAGGATATGGGTCCCTTTAGTGGATGGAAGGCAAAGACTCCACATAAACGGCTATAAAGCGGGACACCGAGGAACACTCTCCACTGGAGGATCTCAGGCCTTCAAGAACCCACAAAGATGCTTCAATGCCCAAGATACCACATGTTCAGGGTGACCTAATCAGACTCTTAGAGATGTTTGCTCCCAGGGTTGTGAAAGACAGACGGGGGAGATCATCCCTTCTGGTCCCTCCCAACTGTTCTCGCAGTTCTAGCCTCTTATCTACCTGGCCACCGGGTGCAAGCTACTGGTAATAACCTCACACTGACCCCAAGTGGTCACTCTGCTCCAGATGACTCACAGACCAACGTTTCCAGAACTCCAGACACAAATCTGTTTTATGCAAAACCATGCTCTTCCCATTCTGCCTCCCACATCCCTCCATCCATCCATCCATCCCTCCATCCACCTACCTTTACTATTACATGCCAAGCACTGTCTAGACACTGGGGATACAACAGGGAACAAACAGATAAAAGCTCCTTCCTCCTGTGAGCTTACATCCTTGAGGCCAAGGTTAGGAATGACCATTGACTGAGGGACATTGTCTTTATGCCCCATTACAGAGAAGAGGACTTCAAACAAAATGTCAGGCTTCAATCGAAATTCTCCTTCCTTTGCAGAGTCTGATTCTACATCTGAGAAATTAACCAGGATTTCTACAGCTAGATTCCATTCTAGTTAGTTTCTCCAGGGAAGAACAGGAGGATGATGGAGAAGAAGATGATGATGATGATGATGACGATGAAGACGAAGATGAAAAAGAAAACAATTTTTGGCTAAGAATCTAAACCTGATCATTACATCCTGGATTTAAATCGAAAAGGTGACCTTCTCCAATTCCTCATTGGATGCTAAAAGACCCTTTTTCAGTGGCCCTCATGGTGAATCTCTCTCTTTTTCTCTCTGCCCAAGATGAATTCCCCTCTTTTCAGCTAATGGAATCCTGCTTTTTCTTAAGAAACCACCTCTCTTCCCAGTGGTCTGGGGAAGCTGATCAAAGGCCCCCACTGACTGGTGGGCACGTGCTCTGACCCTGCCAATCACTGTATTTCATCCTTTGGCCATAGTGACTGGTTCAGGGATGGCAGAAGACTCAAGTCAGGCCGATAAGAGTCAATTCCAAGAATCTTGTTAGAGTTACTGGGACAAAAACTCTCTCTTCATGACCAGAATTGCTAAGCTCATAGGACATAAGCCTGGAGCTGCTAGGATCCATCACATATAGAGGGAGCCTTCCTAAGAGTGAAGACCACAGAAAAGAAAACAGAGAGCAACAGCAGGAAGAGAACATCCACATTCACTCATCTGACCTCTGAATGCAACCCTGCCAAAGGTTACACCAATCCTTGGATGTCCTGTTTTCATCAATCAAAAAGTTTCATTTTTTATTAAGCCCAGTTTGATTTTTCTGTCATTTGGATTAGAATCCTGACTCACAAAGCCACCAAGTAACTGCCCAGTTTCTGCTTGAACACCTCTACTCAAAGAAACTCACTACCCCTCTTTTTTTTTTTTTTTTTTTTTGAGACAGAGTCTCACTGTGTCACCCAGGCTGGAGTGCAATGGCATGATCTCAGGTTACCACAACCTCTGCCTCCCAGGTTCAAGAGATGCTCGTGCCTCAGCCACATAAGTAGCTGGGATTACAGGCATGTGCCACCAAGCCTAATTTTTTTTTTTTTTTTTTTGTATTTTTAGTAGACACGGGGTTTTGCCATGTTGGCCAGGCTGGTCTCAAACTCCTAACCTCAGGTGATCCACCTGCCTCAGTCTCTCAAAATGCTGAGATTACAGGTGTGAGCCACCATGCCCGGCCACCACTCATCATGAAGCAGTGACGATGGCGCATATCTCTTTCCACTGAATTCAAAGTTGTCTGTGTGTAGTCCTAGGACCGCCCATGACAGTCACAGCTAGAACAAGTTCAACCTCTCTCTCCATGTGACACTCCTCATCTGGGGAACTCTAAGCTGCAGGGCAGCATCATGCATCCTCTATCTGGAAACACTGTTATGCTTTTTGGCCATATGTTGTTAAACATGTTTCTTTCAACACCTTTCAATCAATATTCCACAAGTGTCTCCCACGTGGAAGGTGGGCCTGGGGGTGGGGATGGGGTAGGGGGCTGCAGAGAGAGATTCCACAGAGTCTCATCTCCCAGGCCCCGCCATCCAGGAAGGCAACAGGTCAAGGATGACGTCCCTTATCAAACCAGCCATTTCTGATTCGCCCACAGGGATATGGTATGGGTTGTGGGTTCTGGGACACAGCGTGAATGCCACTGTGTGACTTCACACAGATTACACGGCCTTTCTGAGACTCAGTTTTCTCATCTGCAAGTGGAAATTTTAATGATACAGATTTCCTGAAGCTGTGAGGAGAACGTGACACCCCCTGTGGGGTCCTGTGCACAACACCTGATGCGCGATGAGAACCTAAGAGGGGATGAGCTTCCTTGTTCCTGGGAATACCTCCCCGTGGGGAGGCAGCCAAGGCAGGCAGTTCCTCTGCTGGCCCGGTCCCCGAAGAGCTTCCTTATTTACCCCCAGGGTTCTGAACATCCCCAGGGTTCTGAACAGAGTGTACTTCCCTTCCTCACTCAACCCCAGGGCTCATGAGTTACCTCCACACTGCTTAAGAAAGTTCACTGGACTCCAACACTTTCCTTTTCAAAGAAAACAAAAGCTGTGCCTTCGGCAAACTGCAGAGGCAATGTCTGGCCTAAACAGTTGAACAGCCTCCCACCTCCCTAATGACTCAGCCCCAGAACACTGATGACACATTAGGTAGAAATCTACTTCTGCTAAGAAAATAAGTCAAACACCGATTCCAGGATGCACTGACTACTTCCAAATTCAGGTGCTTCATCGGCTCCTCTGGCAGCCACTGCGAACCTGGATTCAGCCCAAGGACTGCAGCACTTTCAAGGTGAAGCGGCCGTGAGAGTGCCATGGAAGTGTCACCCGACTGTTCCTCGGCCACGGAAACTTCCACTTGCAACCTGTTTGCTTCTCTGGAGCTTTTATACCCAGGTCCTAAAGAGGACTGTCCCAGCTTGAGACGATGAGGGAAAATGCGACAGTGGCAGCAAAATCAAAATCTCAGGGTTTCTCCATGAGGTCATTGTCCTCACTCGGCCAGAGAAACCACCCCATCACCGTCACTGAATGATAATCCTTCCCTTCGTCAATAAAATCTGGGGCAAATGGGCTATATGTTTGCAAGTATTATTCAAAGTGAGATTTGTGACCAGGTGCAGTGGTTCACACCTGTAATCCTAGCACTCTGGCAGGCCGAGGTGGGCAGATCGCTTGAACCCAGGAGTTCAGGACCAGCCTGGATAACATGGGGAAACCTCATTTCTACAGAAAATATAAAAATTAGCCGGGCATGATGGTATGTGCCTGTAGTCCCAGCTACTGGGGAAGCTGAGGTGGGAAGATCACATGAGCCCAGGATGTCAACACTGCAGTGACCTGAGATCACACCACCGCACTCCAGCCTGGGTGACAGAGCAAGATCCTATCTCAAACAACAACAACAACAAAACACACATCACATTGGGTACCTTAAATCCACATAATTTCCAGTTACCATTTATACCTCAATAAAGCTGAGAAAAGAAAAAAAATTAAAAGATCTACCTCCAGCAACTCTGGAGTCAGTGTGACATGAAAGGAACTTCTGGAGGGAAGACAAACCTACTTTTGCCTCCCAGCCCCATCACCTGCCAGCTGGGTGACCTTCAGAAGGTGACATGCTTTATACAAACTCACTTTCTTGTCTGTAAAAGAGTTTACCACTACCTGCTGCCCAAGATGGTTAAGATCAAACTGAGAAAACATCTCCCAGGCCTGGCCAGCTCTGGTGCTCAATGATGCCCAGTCCCTCTGCCTTCCAAGGCTTTTGTGGTGTCTGATTTTTGCTTGTTTGTTTTTGAGACAGGGTCTTGTTTTGTTGCCCAAGCTGGAGTGCGGTGGCACCATCATAGCTCACTGCAGCTACAACTTGCTGGGCTCAAGTGATCTTCCCATATTAGCCTTCTGAGTAGCTGGGATTACAGGCATGCACCACCACACCCAGCTAATTTTGGTATTTTTAGTACAGACGGGGTTTCACCATGTTGGCCAGGCTGGTCTCCAACTCCTGGACTCAAGCGATCCTCCTGCTTTGGCCTCCCAAAGGGCTGGGATTACAAGCATGAGCCACTGTACTCAGCCAACAGACTTCTCTCATACCTTGATTTTCCATCTCTAAAATGGAAGGACAGGTGACTTGTCAGAATACACAATGAAGTGCAAATGTCACCACTCTGAATGCAAACCCTGAGTAAAGAAAAAACACAGTACTCCAATTTCTTTTCTCTGAGGGGATAAAATTTCAAGGTATGGGCATGACAACAACACAGACCATCCAGTGAAACGTGCTAACACGTCCAGACCAATCTGAACAACACAGTGGCAGACACAGGGCAGTGGGGACAGAGTTCCATATCACCTGCTCCAAGATTTGTTGTTAAATTCTTGCCAAGAACTGTTCTGCCGTCAAAATTATTTATGGCTCCTGTATCAATGCAGGATGCTGAGCAGAGTCTGTTCTGAATACCTTGGCTTTAACTGTGTTACAGTGAGCTCAAAACCAAAACTTTCTCCTACAAGCTGGAAGACCCACAATATTAAGTCATTCCAACCTCCTGTTAGCTGCTCTGAGAATCATCACTGTCTCCGGGTCTAATTTATTTAAAATGTAAATATTGTATTTCTCTATGTCCCAAAATACCAACGGGTTCTTGTTTGATTTAGTAAGGGTTTCATAAAGACACCAAGTGCTGGGCCGTTATCACAAACACAGACCCAGTCAGACTGTCTTCCTGGATGTGCTTTGACCCACAGGAAGCAGGAGAGGGTAACAGTGGAGGTGAGGTCCAGCTGCCTGGGTTCAAATCCTGATCCTGCCAGCAACAAGTCACATGAGCTTGAGCATGTGGTGATCCTGGCTGGGCCTTGGCATCTTCATTAGTAAATGGGAGGGAGAACTATGGTACCCATTTTACTGAGTTATTGTGAAAAATTCACTGAAATAATCTGGGAAAGGCACTTAACACACTGTCTAGCACATAAGGAAATGCAAAGAGCATTGACTGCTCTCATGATGACCACCAGCTTCCCCCAAACCCCCAACCCTGACACGGTCTCGCTCTGTCACCCAGTCTGGAGTGCAGTAGCACCATCATAGCTCATCGGAGCCTCAAACGCCTAGGCTCAAGAGATCCTCCCACCTCAGCCTCCTGAGCAGCTACGAATACAGGCACGTGCAATCAAGCCCAGCTAGTTTTCTTAAAGTTTTGTAGTGATAAGCAGGGGGGAATCTCCCTATTTTGCCCAGGCTGGTCTTGAACTCTTGACCTGAAGAGATCCTTCCATCTTGGCCTCTCAAAGTGCTGGGATTACAGGTGTGAGCCATTTCACCTGGCCTCATAATCATCATTAAACATCATTGATTTGAGCTTTTTTTGCTTGATGAAATGAATTCTTATACCCCCAGCAGCAAGAGGTTCACTTCGGGTAAAATTAAAGAATCTTTTCCAAGTCTGGATGACTCCTCTCTTTACCTCCCTCCTGTCCTGGAGTCCAAGGTCCTCAAAGATCTGTAACTCAGATATCTAAGACAATAGCGAGATGATGACCCGCCTTCCTGGAGACGGCAGCCACTCTGTCCTGGGACACCCTCTGGGAAGTGCTGCTCAGTGTCCCGCTCACCTCTCCCCTGCTGCAGGTGATGTCATTTCCCATAGGAACAGTAGTGAAGCGACAGTCAACCTCCCCTCGCATACATCTTGGCAGGGTTTGTTTTCTGACACATATTTGCCGATGGAAGGCTCGATGGATGACAGGCCCAAAGGTTTGTGTATGACGTCACGTTTGAAAGACTGTTGCTTTTCTAAAAAAGGCTCTGGGGCAGATAACTTAAACCAGAAGGGGCTGACACAAATGCCTACAGGGACCAGGCAGGTAAAATAAGCAAGAGAAGCAGGCTAGGTGGCGACGGGGTGACAAGGTGAGGACTGCCCTCTTGAAAACAGGGCCACCAATACTGAGCCCCAAGTGAACATACTCACCGCTGTGGGAGCTTTCCATTTACTCAAGGGAAATTGGAAATAGTGAATTTTATGGGAAATGGCCTGATGGTTCAGCATTGTCAATAAATTCAATACACTTTGGGAGGCCGAGGCGGGCGGATCACGAGGTTAGGAGATAGAGACCATCCTGGCTAACATGGTGAAACCCCGTCTCTACTAAAAATACAAAAAATTAGCTGGGACCTGTAGTCCCAGTCACTTAGGAGGCTGAGGCAGGAGAATCGCGTGAACCCGGGAGGCGGAGCTTGCAGTGAGCCGAGATCACACCACTGCACTCCAGCCTGGGCGACACAGCGAGACTCCGTCTCAAAAAAAACAAACACATAAAATAAATAAATTCGATAAATTCAATCCTAAAAACTGCATTAGCCAAATCAAACAGATCTATGGGCTATATGTGGCCCAGGGTGCCAGATTCCTATCTTTGATTTAAAGAGTCCCATAATGATTTCATCTTCGGGAGGAAGGATACTTTGTCATCAGAATAGCATCCCTATATCCCTGTTTTATGCGTCAAGATTAAGTGAGATCATTCACGCAAAGCGGTTTGCACAGTGCTGAACACAAAAGAACATTCAGATGCACCCGGCGATGATTTTTTCCCCAAGGTGGGACTCACCTACGCAGGAACACAGAGCTTCACAAAAGCGAAGCCCCAGACCTCGGAGTCTCTAATGTTTCTCTATCAAAGGACCCACCAACAAACAGTTGCTGTGAAAGTTGCCCCAAGCTAAGCAAGCTCCTTGGTGGTGTGCTTTGTTTTAAAACATCCCATCCCAAAGATCTCCAGACTGCTTAGGTTTTTAAATCAACATTTGTCATTTTACTGCACTTGGCTTCACTCAAAACCTCAAAGACCTAAAGTGGATGGCTTCAGAGGTGACAGTGCCTTTGAAGTGATTCC
Organism: Rhinopithecus bieti; assembly: GCF_001698545.2. Classification (NCBI taxonomy): domain Eukaryota; kingdom Metazoa; phylum Chordata; class Mammalia; order Primates; family Cercopithecidae; genus Rhinopithecus; species Rhinopithecus bieti. The sequence goes on along the minus strand of NW_016809864.1, from coordinate 2,707,884 downwards.
CTACGTCTAGTTGAAAGGGATGAGCCATGTTTTCTCTTCCCTACGAGGCCATCTAGAAATTCAACATCCCAGATATTTAACAAACAGACCCATCGGGCACAGAGGGAGACAACGAACATCCCCATGAGGTTGCATTCATAGCAGTGAGATGGCAAAGATAAACGCAGGGCATGGAAACGCGGGATGCATCCGTCTGGCAGCCGCACCTGTCATTCTGCATTCGGGTCTCTAAGAACAGCTGAAATGGACTTGGCTAAACATGACCTTTCCTACCTCAGCCATCCTACAGGGTAGGACCCTCCTTCCTGCCCAGTCCCCAGGACACAGGCTCTGTGAGAGATATAGATAATGGCTGAAGTAATAAGACTTCTCACCTGCTTGGGAAGAAATTCTTATCAGGAACCATGAAAAGATCAGAGAATCTGGACTGGGAGCCCTGGGGAAGAGGAAATCACACCCTCTCGATCACAGCTACAAGCCCAGCACCTGGACAGCACCAGGCCCACCACAGGTGCTTGATAAACGTTATTGAATACACTGAATTCAACGCACCCACACTGATCCTTGATCAAATGTAATAGATCAAATTACTTAATCTCTGAGCTTCAGGTTTCTTCTCTTTCAAACAGGGAAAACTCTACCAACATCCTAAGAGTTGTAAAAATTAACTGATTGCCGCCAGGCGTGGTGGCTCAGGTGTATAATCCCAACAATTTGGGAGGGCGAGGCAAGTGGATCGTGAGGTCAGGAGTTCAAGACCAGCCTGACCAATGTAGTGAAACCCCATCTCTACTAAAAATACAAAAATTAGCCGGGTGAGGTGGCACACACCTGTAGTCCCAGCTACTTGGGAGGCTGAGGCACAAGAATCGCTTGAACCTGGTACGCAGAGGTTGCAGTGAGCCAAGATGATGCCACTGCACTCCAGCCTGGGCAACAGAACAAGACTCTGTCTCAAAAAAAAAAAAAAAAAAATTAACTGATTGCCTACAAAACGTAGTACCCAACATCCCATGAATGAACAAAAATACACTGCTAAATATCCAGTGTGCTAAATACTCCATTCCCTCCTTTCTTTCCTCCCTTGTTCCATTTCCTCCCCTCTGAAATATCGCCAGCAGGGCATCTGTACACACTCACCACAAGAGCAGGGGTGGCCATGAGGGTCTCAAAGTGGGCCCAGGAGAGGAGGGAGCTTGGAGGTGAGGCTTGAAGGACCAGGGCACATGGAGTGAGGAAGAAGGAGGGCAACGGCAGCCAAGACGAAATGAAAGAGGAACAGACAGGACTGTGAGGACTGACGAGGAGACCAGAGGCCAGAAGAACCAAGAGTGGGAACGGGGAAGCACAAGAGATCAGGCCGGGAGGGTAAGAGAAAGACAGAGGTGCTCAATCCTGGTGGCGGCCAGGGACTGGGATGCAGGTGGACCTGGAAGGTGGGCCTAAGGACGAGGTTCTTGAGCATCAGAAGCACCCGCCCAAAGACCTTGGGGGAGCCCACAACCATCCCACCCAGCACTGGGTCTTTCTCAAGCTTTGTGATCATGGCCTTCAATACAACAAGAATGGGGAAGGATAGAGTCACCACTTTAACAGGCAAAAGGCACACACAGAGAGTAACACATTTTTAAAATGCCACCAATAAAACAGCTTTAACAAGACTTTCCTAACAGGCACGACTAGCAAATGAGCAATCCAGCTAGATGCCAATGTTAATTTGCTCAGAATCTATGGAAAATGATAGAGTTTCATGCAGGGGAAAGCCAGATGCAACCATTTGGCAATGAGCTGAAGATACGCACACGTGCATGCATATGCCCGTGCGCGCGTAAACACACACAAAAGGACGCACGTGCACACACCACAAGCACACCTGGCTCTGAGTCAGGTGAAAGTTCATTTTCCCTGACCATCAATTTTCTTCCAGGATGAGGATAATAGTAAAGTTAGTAACAGCATCATTAACAGCAAAAGTAAGTAATGCTCACACTGTAAATTATTTAATTCTTTTTTTTTTCTTTTTTCTTTGAGACAGAGTTTTGCTCTGTCACCCAGGCTCCAGTGCAGTGGTGTGATCTCGGCTCACTGCAGGCTCCACCTACCAGTTTCAAGCGATCCTCCTAAAACAGCCCCCCAAGTAGCAGGGACTACAGGCATGTGCCACCACTTGCCTGCTAAGGTTCCTGGGGCATTCACTGTGCTTGGCCAAATTGTTTAATTCTTTTTTTTTTTTTTTTTTTTTTTTTTTTTGAGACGCGGAGTCTTGCTCTGTCACCCAGGCTGGGAGTGCGGTGGCCGGATCTCAGCTCACTGCAAGCTCCGCCTCCCGGATTTACGCCATTCTCCTGCCTCAGCTCCGAGGCAGCTGGGACTACAGCGCCGCCACCATCGCCCAGCTAGTTTTTGTATTTTTAGTTAGAACGGCGTTTCACCGGTTAGCCAGGATGAGTCTCGATCTCTGACCTCGTGATCCGCCGTCTCGGGCCTCCCAAAGTGCTGGGATTACAGGCTTGAGCCACGTGGCCGGCCCAACCCGGCCCAAATTGTTTAATTCTTAAAACAATATTCTGGCCAGGCGTAGTGGCTCACGCTTATAATCCCAGCACTTTGGGAGGCTGAAGTGGGCAGATCACCTGAGGTCAGGAGTTCAAGAACAGCCTGGCCAACATGGTGAAACCACATCTCTACTAAAAATACAAAAGTTAGCCAGGTGTGGTGGCAGGCACCTGTAGTCCCAGCTACTTTGGAGACTGAGGCAGGAGATTCACTTGAACCCAGGAGGTAGAGGCTGCAGTGAGCCAAGATCACTGCCACTGCACTCTAGCCTGGGCAACAGAGTGAGACTTCATCTCAAAAACAAAAACAAAACAAAACAATCCTGGAACAGGTATTCTGTTGTTCCCATTTCACAGGTGGGGAAACTGAGGCTCAGAGACATTAAGGAACATGCCCACAATGACACACTGTCTGATACAACAGCTTATGCTCTCAGCACCTACATGTAAGCTATGCTGCTTCAAATGCTTTTTGGAACAAGACCAGGTATAAATGAATAAAAATTAAATCAAATTTTAGACAGCTTCTTTATCCTTTTCTGGTACCAAGCTAGGCCCGAGAAATGCATGACCAAGGGACCCACTTGGAGCATGCAGAGAAGGTTCTGTCTTGTAATCTCATGATCTCTGTGTAGGAGTTTCTGGGAATGAAACCGGGCAGCCAAGTCCAGCAGCCTGGAAAGTTGGGCTCAGGCAGCTGAGGCCAAAGGTCTCTCTGGAGAAGGGCCAGTCAGGCCTGCCAAGCTCACACCAGCAGAGGATTCAAGGTAGGATTCTGTGGGGTGTAGCCACAGCCCCCTTCCAAACACAGATGCGGGCTCTGAAGCAAGGAACTGCAGTTGGCTTCACAGGTCCAAAGAAGATGAGAAACTGAATTGCTCCCAGTGTGTGTGGATGACAGCCAAGAAAGCCTCCCGCAGCCGACAAGCCAGCGGGCTAACATGCCTGGAGTGGCCAACCATGTTCTGTGTTAGGAGCCTTCAGAGGCAGGTACAGAGAAGACCAGCTTTTCCATCGGAACGTGAAGCTGCCCCCAAACTTCTCCACCAGCCAGACCCACACTGGGCTGCTGAGCGACCAAAAAAACTCCAGGCCTAGAAATGTCTGAAGTGATTTTCTGGGAGCAAGGATGCCACCCTCAGCCCTGAAACCTGCCACCAGTGCCGCCAGGACTCGTGCACTGGTTAAGAACCAGGACTCTGGGGTCCGGCTGCGTGGCTGCACTGCTATTTCAACCCGCTGGGACTCAGTTTCCATATTCTGCCAAAAGGTGACAATGGTGACCACCTGTCGTTCAGAGCTGGCCGGAGGATTAAACGGTTCACGCACGGAAAGCCTGGCTCACAGATGCTTTGCGTGAGTGTTGACTATCATTACTTATGACCATCAAGCCCATTTCAGGCTGGAGTGCCGTGGCGTCATCTCAGCTCACTGCAACCTCTGCCTCCTGGGTTCAAGTGACTCTCCTGCCTCAGCCTCCCGAGTAGCTGGGATTACAGGCACCCGCCACCATGCCCGACCAATTTCTCTATTTTTAGTGGAAACGGGGTTTCGCCATGTTGGTCAGGCTGGTCTTGAGGTGAGGAAACAGGCACAGAGAGATTAAGTCTTTTACTCAAGGCCACAAGGGGGCCACCATGTCCTGAGCACATCTCTGTCCCAGGCACCAGGCCAACTGTTCCACGTCACTGATCCTAAGCCTCCCGCAACAACAACAAAAGTGATCATACTTAAGCTGTAAATTATTTAATTCTCAAAACAACATTCTGCAATGGGTCTTCATTATCCCCATTTCACAGATGGAGAAAATGAGGTTCAGAGACGTTGAGGAGTGTGCCCGTCAGGACAGTGTCTCGGATGCAACAGCCCAAGGTCCTGCCCCTATCTGTAAGATACGCCACTCACATGCTTTCTGGAACAAGACAGGGTACAAATAACTGCTAACGCATCTTAGTCCCTTCAGAAAAAAAGAGCCCTTGTCAAAGTGGAAGAGTGATCTTTGTACTATTCAAAGAACAGGTCTGAAAAATACAAGTCAAGTCATTCAATGGAAGCAGAAAAGAGAAGGGCCACTTGGCATGTGTGCCAACACCTCAGTCCCACCTGAGTGATCTAAAGCAGAAGACTCGTTGCCAGTGGACTGTGAGCCAACACATAGCAGATAAACATGCTTAGTAGCTGGCATACGTAGACACGAAGGTAATATACACTCCTGTTCATTGCATGGGGCTGTGCAGGGTACAAACCACTCTCCAATCATTTATGCCACTAAAAAAACAATCATAAAAACCATTAAGAGGAGGGCTAGTTTCCAGCGAGGAACCAAATTATCTTCACCAAACAACATTGTTCAATCCTGGAGTTTATGTGCCAGGCACCATGTAAGTGGCTGGGATGACAAAACCCAGTAAGCCAGCACTCTGCCTGTGGAGAGTTCAACCGGACACAGCTGCTAGCAGCAACCCAGCATCCATCCCAGGTCTTTGCCTACAGTTGCTAAGGGGCTGAGATGGAAGCCAAGACTGCTGGGGTATTTTTTCATTTTTATTATTTATTTATTTATTTATTTATTTATTTTTGAGACAAGGTCTCGCCATGTTGCTCAGGCTGGAGTGCAATGGTGTAATCATAGCTAACTGCAGTCTTGAACTCCTGGGCTCAAGAGATCCTCCTACCTCAGCCTCCTGAGTAGCTAGGACCACAGGCACACACCACCATGCCCAGCTCAATTTTGTTTTTTATTTTTTGTAGACTGGGTCTCCCGATGTTGCCTAAGCTGGTCGTGAACTCCTGGCCTCAAGCCATCCTCCTGGCTCAGCCTCCCAAAGTGTTGGGATTACAGGTGTGAGCCATCATGCCTGGCCAGGGGGTTATTTTGTCACATAGATGAGAAGCCCACTGAGCACAAAGCCGAGATAGGAAACCGAGCCCAGGGAATCAGGCAGACAGCGTCCTGACATCACATCGCCTCAGCTCCCACATCCAGCCACACCTTCAGCCAGCGCTCTCAGAATTGTGTTACATGAGCCAATCAATTCCATCTTTGCCAACATCATTTAAAGAAGCATTTCTGGCAATAAGGAAAAAAAGTCATCTATGTATCTCTCAGGAAGAGATACATAGATGAAAATAAGATTTAGCAGACTGTGATAGAAACGTGTTCAAATTTAGAGGGCATCCAAGTGAAAGGATGAACAATTCTTTTCCAAGAAAGGTTTGAATGTGGTAAGACAGTGGAGGTGACTGAGAAGTTCAGAGAACCAAGGCCTCTGGGGACAGAGAACGAGGAATCTGCGCACACAGGAATCACTCAAGTTCCAGAAGTCCTCCTGCTCATGGCCTCTCCCTGGCTAAGAGTCAAGTGCTTTGGGGTGGAGGTCATAGCCTGTGCTTCTAAGAGTTGTTAACACTGTGAAAAATACTGTCACTGGGGATATGAGGCAGCCAAGGGCTTTCCGTTTGGCTTGTAGAATAATTTTCTTTACTTCTAAGATACACAAATGCATGACTTTTCAAGTTAGTTGCTATAATAAATAATCTATAGCTGAAAGGCCAAGAGATATCAACAAGCTAGAAACATCTCTGGTTATGGGTAATACAAAGAGTAGTGGTAAAATAACAAAAGCAACAGCAAGGATAAAAGAACAACTAGCGTTTACTGAGGTCTACTCTGCGGGAGGCACTGTGCCAAACGTGCCATATGCAGATTCTCGAGCAGTCTTCCCAGGACTATAAGGGAGAGGTACGCGCAGCTCCATTTTACAAATGGGCAGCCCGAGGCTCTGGAAAGTGGTGACCTCAGCTGGCTTTAGAAACCCACAACAGTCTGACTTTGTGACACTGCTCGTACTACCAGGTGACAGTGCCTGAATACAGTCTCCAGGTGGGGTTCAACTCCACAAGGAGATTATGTGGAAATCCATAGGACGGTGCTGTAAGCACGATGGTGGCAGGAAGGGCCCTGTCCACCTGGCACTCAGTAGAACGATGCTCAGACATAATCCCAAATGGCCACCTCATGGGAGTGACCTCAACAGGTGACCCAATTTAGGACCCTTCCTGCCTGTCCTTCCTCCAAGCATCAACAGCCTCATTTTCTCTCTCTCTCTCTCTCCCTCTCGCTGTTTCCATGTGCCAAGCAACTCCATCTGTTATAGGCTGAACTGTGTTACCCCATAATTCACACATTCAAATCCAAACCCCCAGTACTTGAGAATGTGACTGTTCCTGCAGACAGAGGCTTTCAGGAGGTAACTAAGGTTAGAAGAGGTCATTAAAGTGGGCTCTAATCCAACATGACTGCTGTCCTTGTAAGAAGAGGAGATTAAGACAGAGTCATGCACAGAAGAAAGACCACAGAGGGAAGACGGCCGTCTATAAACCAAGGAGAGAGGCCTCAGAAGAAAACAACCCCACCGACACCTTGATCTCAGCCTTGCAGCCTCCAGAAGGCGAGAAGACACATTTCTGTGATGACACCCAACCCATGGTACTCTGTTAGGGCAGCCCTAGCTAATTAATACACCATCCAATCTCCTCGAATTACAGGACGCCCATCCTGCTACAAAAGCTGATGTCAGTCAGAAGCTTAAAAAGACCCCATCACTAGAAAGGAAGCTTTGTGAGGGCTGTGATTTCACTGATACCAAGACAGTAACACGGCTGACACAAAAGATATGAAATTGAGTCAGGGGGACTGTTTTATTGACTTACAGGGGGAAGACAGAGGTTGTCCAACAGGATATAAAGAGACCCACAGATGGGTCATGTGGTTCCTATAGGATGACCCCTCCGATTCTCACAGAGCAACCCAGCATCCCATCAGCCCCGCCCCTAAAGCCTTCAATGTTTCTCTCCACCTGCAGCCCCTGACCCCATTCCTAATCCAGTCTTTCCCAAATGTCTCAGACTTTGGCCCACAGGAATAAAAAGCACCACATTCCAACCAAATGGGGCTGCCCCCACCTCCCACAAGTCCCAGTGGCCCATGCCCCACCACACTGCCCCAGCCTCAGTGCCGCCTGCACCACAGTACCACGAGGCTCGGTGCTAGTATAATATCCACTGTCCTCCAAGAAAACAACAGCACAGAGAAACTTGTCCAGGGTTAGAGACTTGGGAGTGACTTAAATTCAAACCTTGGCCACCAGATTCCAGACTCCACACAAGGGCCAGCAAACTACAGCCCAGGGCCAAAGCCAGCCCCAGTGCCCGTTTTTGCACATAAAGTTTTCTTGGAACAAAACCCCATCCATTCATTTATGTATCGTCTATGACTGTTTGTGAGACACACTGGCAGAGCTGAGCAGATGCGACAGAGACCACAGGGCCATCAGGCGGGATATGTTTCTGATTCAGCCCTTTATAGAAAGCCTGCCAACTTGCCCTATACTCATGCCTCCATGCCATGCCCACCTGGTTCAACCCTTCCAGGGCTCCTCCCAACCTGACTGCCCCTCACACCTGGACAGAAAAAAAAAAAAAAGACAAAAAAATTACATATTTATTTAGCTAGGGCTCACGTCTGATAATACCAGCACTTTGGGGGGGACCGAGGCGGGCAGATCACCTGAGAGGTCAGGACTTCAAGACCAGCCTGGCCAACATGGCAAAACCTTGTCTCTACTAAAAAATATACAAAAATTAGCAGGGCATGGTGGCATGTGCACGTAGTCCCAGCCTCTCCAGAGGCTGAGGCATGAGAATCACTTGCAACTGGGAGGCAGAGGTTGCAGTGAGCCGAGATCGCACAACTGCACTCCAGCCTGGGCACCAGAGTGAGTGAGTGAGTGAGTGAGTAAGTGAGTAAGTGAGTGAGTGAGTGAGTGAGACAGACAGACAGACAGATAGATGATAGATAGATAGACAGAGACAGATTTTTTTTTTTTTTTTTAAGAGACAGGGTCTCACTCTGTTGCCCAGGCTGGAATGCACTGGTGTGATTATAGCTCACTGCAATCTCGACCTCCTGGGCTCAAGCAATCTTCCTGCCTCAGTCTCCTGAATAGTTGAAACTATGGGTACATGCTCCTACACCCAACTAATAGCTTTTAAAAAATTTCTTAGAGACAGGATCTTGCTATGTTGTCCAGGCTGGTCTTGAACTCCTGACCTTAAGCAGTTCTCCTGCTTTGGACCCTCAGAACATTGGGATCACAGGCATAAGCCACTGTGCCTGGCCAAAAATTATATTTAAATATAATCCCGCTGATAAAGAACAAATCTACTTCTCTGTGTATTCTTTCGTTCTCAGAAATTGCCAAGATGTCAACCTCACACAAGATAATAATTGAGAAGAACCAGCAAAGTGCTTCCAAATATTTAATTAATGTGTTTTATCTGCTTCACTACCTGAGAACAATGGGCCACAGGTTGGAAGAGTAAGTCTAAACTTCAGCAATGAGTTCTTGCTTTTATAAAATGCTTGTCACAACCTTAATATTACTTAAATGTAGTTTTTTCCCGTTATTATTAATTAGGTTTTCCCTAACAGTCAGGATCACAATTAACCTTCAAATAGGAACTGCCAGAATGCATTTAAATAATTTTCGCAAAGCAAACCTCTTCCAAATCACCTTGCATTGGCTTTCCAACCCTTCCTCTTAGGCAGTTTCCTCGTCAAATTAAAATCTGTTATGATACCATGCAAATAAACGTCTGTGACATTTCAACAATGCTGCTCATTCTTAAAAATGCCTTTGAGAGAGGGCAAACTGGAAGGGCTATAGTCAAAATGCAGACATTTCAGATTTCTATTCTTTCTTGCCATTAGGGAGCGGCCTGCAGAAGTGCACAGACGGGATACATTGCTAGTGAAGGGCAAAATTTTGCAAAGGAAAGTCAGTTAAAAACCGGGGGCAGTTATGCGTTTTCTGTCTTTCACAAGGCTGTTGTTTTGCAAGATTGCTGTAATATACCTATCACTGTGGAGAATTATATAAAGGGCCAGTGGGAGAAAAAACCCTCCTGAGTAAAGTCACCCAGAGCTTGTGTCCCGGTTAAAATGTTGTTTTTATTGCCACTGTTCTAATTTCCCTGGGTACCTTTCATTACCTGGTGGAGTTTACGGGCTTCAGAAGTGTATGTTTAGGTAGCCTGGGAGGTTTCGCTTTCAGCACCTCCCAGATAGACGGATTGTTGGACCAGGAGGCCCATTTGTCAGCTCTGAGCTGTGTTCATGGCACTGTTTATCATGAAAGGGACTAGGAGATGGTCTAGGGGCCGAGAATAGAGCTTTAAAGTCAACAACATGGGGAGTAGGGGAGGAGAAGGGGATCAATTCACAAATAGGCTTAGGCCAGAGGTTGCAAACAGGTTTTGCTCACCCAGTATAATTTTTAAAAAGAAAACATTGACAGGTGCAGTGGTTCAGGCCTAGAATCTCAATACTTGGGGAGGCTGAGGCAGAGGATCGCCTGAGACCAGGAGTTTGAGACCAACCTGGGCAACACGGCCTGACTCCATCTCTGCAAAAGGAAAAAAAAAAAAAAAAAAGCCAGATGCCAGCACTGAAATGCCAAGAGCATTTCCACAGGGCGAGAATCAGCTGGAGAGGAGAAAGGTCATCCTGTTTGGACACTCCTGTCTTCCTCCCTGTCCTCCTGGGACTTCATGCCTCATTATACCCCCAGCATGGAACTTGCTGGCATCTGAGTTGCCTTTGCAGCACCAAGAGACCAGCGGTGATGGGCTGCTCAGTTTTCTGAGGCTCCAAGGATGCTGTCCTCAATGTAAACTCATGGGACTCCCCCAAGCACATGGAATGACCCCCAGAAATGCCTAGAACAGGGCCCAGTCTCATGTGAAAGTTTATAATTACACGAGGAAACAAACCCCAGTACACTGTGATGGTCCAATCTGGGTCTCTGTAGACTGGCTGGATCTCAGCCCCATGGATAGACGGAGCAAGTATGTCAGATTCTTCTCTGGGATCGGTTTGCTCAAAAAACACTTACAATCAATCTCTGTATTTTCAAACCGAAAATATTCCTTAAAAAGTCTGGAACAGTTTAAACAACAACTCAAACCAGTAATAATAAAAGTTACTACTTAACAACTGCATGTCATATGTGAAGACATTTGCAAATACTGCTCCATCTAGTCCCAACATCCCTGGGAGGTAGGTCCACATCACAGATGAAGAAGGAGAGGCACAAGGAAGGGATAAAAACAGCACTCAAACTCCAGTCCACCTGGCTTCAGTGCCCATACTCTTAATCACCCTACCAGCGTCTCCCCAAGCATGGAACTCGGAACCCAAGATCGTTTTGTGTGGTGCCTGGATATGACAGTGAACAACGCTGAATTCCAGACAAAGCTATTCCCTTTCTCATGCCTTCTCAGTCTTTCAGGTCGGGGTTCATCTGTCTTTGCCTGCTAACCTTTGCTCACCATTTTTTTTTTTTTTAAACCTCTAAGCAGACAACAGTGGCTGACTAGAAACTAAACACTGTTTTGTATTCACCATGGCACTTTTGAAGTTATTTTTCTATTGATAGCAAATGATGCTGCTTTTCTTTACAAATGAGTTTAGGTAAAAGTGAGAGAAAATTTAAAGAAAATATTCAATCAGTAGTGGTGGGCAGACAGCACAGCTCATGACTGCAGAAAAGGAATGACTCAACTTTAAGTAACGACATTAAAATGCCACACAGCACAGGAATGACTCGTTTCAGTGACCACATCCTGACAGTGCTCCCCAGTGACTCCAGTGACCACATGCTGACAGTGGTCTCCAGTGACTCCAGCGCCCGCATCCTGACAGTGGTCCCCAGTGACTCCAGTGCCCGCATCCTGACAGTGGTCCCCAGTGACCGCATCCTGACATCCTGACAGTGGTCCCCAGTGACCGCATCCTGACAGTGGTCCCCAGTGACTCCAGTGACCGCATCCTGACAGTGGTCCCCAGTGACTCCAGTGACCGCATCCTGACAGTGGTCCCCAGTGACTCCAGTGACCGCA
>NW_016809864.1:2575394-2696029 GCF_001698545.2 Rhinopithecus bieti | reverse complement strand
CAGTGACTGCATCCTCACAGTGGTTCCCAGTGACTCCAGTGACCGCATCCTGACAGTGGTCCCCAGTGACTCCAGGTGACCACATCCTGACAGTGGTCCCCAGCGACCATGTCCTGATGGTGGTCCCCCAGTAACTCCAGTGACTGCATCCTGACAGTGGTCCCCAGGGACCCCATCCTGACCATAATCCCCATGACAGCATCCTGACAGTGGTCTCCAGTGACCGAGTCCTGACGGTGGTCCCCAGCGACTGCATCCTAATGGTGGTCTCCAGCGCAGGGTGCTTGAGATGATCCCCAAGTTACCCACAGGAATATTAGAACTCCAGCTTAGATTAGTTTTTATTCATCATCTTTAATAAGTTCCTGATTTTTGTTTTGTATATTGTAAAGAATCTATGTATACTACAAACAAACAAATGTATATTGCAGTGAACCACAATTCTTTCTAACAATTGGATATGTGATCAAAGAAGTTTCTCAAACCCAGGTCTAGACTCTGTACTTTACATGGGACAGAAGCCCAAGGGATCTGTCATGAACACTGAGATGCTGGAGTGGCCCCCTCCAGGGTCCCCTCCCTGCCCTCTCTTACGATAGCCCCTGATTTCCACCAGAGACCCCATGCAGTTCTGGGCAAGCTGACTCCTCGCCCGGCTCCAGCGTGGAACACAGGATATAGGTTAGGCCACTCGGCGTTCTCCCCACTCCCATCACCATCGTGACTGGCCTTATAGGTTCTACCCTAGGTCCCCTGCTGAGGACGCAGGGACAAGCACTTGTTCTCACCCTGCAGGTAGGGAGAAACCTGGCACTGTTGGAGCCATTTTTGCTCCCGTGAAGGGAACCAGGTAGGACTGTGTTACACAGACACAGCACCTGGACCCCGACGACCGCCTGACCCTCCTCTGGTGCCCCTCCTTACCTGGACTTCACCACCACATGAACCACTATAGGTGCTTTGATGTTTGAGTCAGCCAGAATCGGGGCCCTAAGTAACACAAATCCCAAAGTTCATCCACGCTGGGCCACTTCCCTGGCACAGCTGTGATATCCCCGGCTCTCTCTCCTCCCCACCCCACCAAGGAAGTCCTACCAGGACCTGTGCTCTCTGAGTGGGTGGCAGCATGTGTTTGTCTTCTGACAACTACATCTATGACTCTTACACCTGCCATCCATTTGAGCCCAAGTTTCTTCTCCCTGGGGCCTTCATAAGACCTGAGTATCTGCAGGCTGGCTGGAGGCCCACTTACTCACTCACTCCGGCATGCATGTTCAGCCCAGCTCTGAGTGCCCTCTCGGAGCTCATCTGCTCACTGGAGCTCATCCCCTGATCTCTCAACCACCTGCACAGCTCCAAAAACAAAGCACTCCTCCGCCGGGTCTCTCACAGGCTCTGCAACCATGTTCCATGGAAGAAAGAAATAGCTATGAGAGATGACATCATATGCCCTTGACACACGTCACCTGTCCTCACTCCCAGGCCTGGCCTGGGAATCGCTGCAGTTCCAGAGGTGGAAGTGTGGGGGCTAAATTCTGAAAGGCCGAGATGTTTTTCTCCAACTGGGCTGGCCTGGGTTTGGGAAGTCCTTCCTCCAGGACACAGTGAACCAACTCCAATGGCGTGTCCTTGTTCTGATGGGGAGGGTGGGGCCGCTGGAGAAGACAAGGTGGCTTTGGTCCCTGCGTGGGGAAGTAAGGTGAACTACGAGGTCTGAGCAGGGGTGGTAACCACGGTGGGCGTGAGCTCGGGATGTGGTGGGAAGACAGTAGTGAGGCAGGTGACAGAAGGGATGCTCTGGAAGTCGTGGGGGAAGCTGAGACCTAGAGGAGGCGGCGGAGGGAAAGGGATTGCAGCGACGACCTCCTGGAGGAGGCCAGACGAGGAGGGTGAGGATTTTCTTCAACAGGTTTCGCTCAGGCCTTACCACCTCAGTCCTGATGCGCTCTATGGACAGGGAAGGAAACACCAACGTGCTGCTTTTTTCTGTTCTTGTTTATCAACATTTAAATGCTGCTGCCATCCTTTTAAGCACACAAATGTGGGACCTAAGGTGACCTCAGGTCCCAGATTTGCTTAAACTCCCAATTGCCTTTTCATCTAGAGAACTGGAACACAATTCTGATTAGATCATGACTCTTGAGTTTGGAAGAGAGTCACTGTCATTTTGTCACAATGCATGGGGATACTGTTCTCTTACCAGCCTCAGTTTTCTAAACTGAGTTCCCTGAAATTGGTCTATGCTGGAGTGATCTTAGTTTCCCCAGAGCATGACACAGTGCCTGGAACACAGTGGGTAATTCAGAATATTCTAGAAGGGATGAGTGAGGGATCACTCACATCCACACACACACACACACACACACACACGGTTAATCTTAAGTATTTTCCAGTGAGGTCAACAAAAAAGCAGCAGTAACGTGTCATGGTTCCCAGCCTCTGACCTCTGATTCCCACTGCTTGGGGCTGAAGATGGTGTCTGAGGGCTTCCTGTCTTCACATTCATTCAGGACAAACATAGATAAATCCCTGCTACATGCCAGCCCCCACGCTGGGCACACAGGCATTGTGGCAGGAAGACAGGCATGGTTCTGGCCCTCGGTGACTCTCCCGCAGTTCTTTCCAAGCCCTTTCCGACCACAGGGCTGGTGCACAGGCTGTGCCCTCTGCCTACTACGCTCCTGCCCAAGTCTCCAGCTGCCTGGCCCCCTCTCATCCTGGAAGGACACCTGCACAAAGGGAGACCTCCCCCTGGGAAGTCAGGGTCAGGCCCTTCACCCTCTCTCTCAAGCATACTATGTCTTAGCACAGTAGTAATTAGTTTGCTCATTTCTCTCTTTAGGACCCATCTGTGTCTGCCCCACTGGAAGGTGACTGCAGAGAGGTGGCAGCTCCCCGGGAGCAGGGAGACCCGTGACAAGATGCAGCCACGCCCAGCCAGGAGCTGTCAGGCAAGGCCTCCTGGAACCCGCATTTCCACAACCTACTCTGGTTTCTTCCCATGTGGGAGGATGAAGAAACCTGCCACCAAGGAACTAATTATGGCTGAGCCCAAGCAGTTCTTGCCTTCCAGGAAATTTCCAAGACAAAGTGTGTGCACCCCTCCCGCTTCCTGCTTTGATGTCTCCATAGTTAACAAAGCTGCAGTGATACTGACCGCCCAGGGCTGTGGTGTGCATCTGGGCTGAGCTGCTCTGGTCATGCAGAGCCCAGAGTACACTACAGAGGGCTAGGGCCAAGACAATCTTCTCTTCTCCTGGCAGGTCAGTTTCCCAGTCTGTGAAACGGGCCCTCCTCATTGCTACCTCACTCCTTGCGGGATGATTTAATGCAACATCACAGATGAACAGTCTGGCTCACAGCCAACAGACACTCAACAAATGGCAGCTGGAAACACTGTATTTTTATATGGGAGTGTCTCTGAAGAGGTGGGATAGGAGTCCTAATTTTTTCTTAAGACAGGGTCTGGCTCTGTCACCTAGGCTGGGGCGATCATAGCTCATCATAGCCTCAGTATCCTGGGCTCATGCAATCCTCTCACCTTAGCCTCCCCAGTAGCTGGAACTACAGCTATGCACCACCATGCCCAACTAACTCTTTACTTTTGTAGAGATGGTCTATGTTGCTTGGGCTGGTCTCAAACTTCTGGCCTCAAATGATCCTCGCACAGTGCTGAGACTGTGGCAGGCCAGATCTCACTAACACAGCAGGCCTCTGTAACAATTGTTTGGGCACTGACTGAGTGGTGAAATATTAAAAGCTGAGAGAGCTAGTGCCCTTATACAAAGGCTGGAATGTAACAAAAGCCCACCCCTAGTTGTGCTCAGGCCTTTCCTGGGCCTTGAAGCATGGAAAGATAACGAAGGATTAAACAACTATTATTGGGGGTGTGAAGAAACTCCCCAGGCCTCCACAAACAAGTTTATTGGGGGTCTGAAGGGACTCCCCAAACCTCCATGATTTAGCAGGAGACAAGATAAGGGTAATCACCGCAGCACCTGCACCCATTTAGATTAAGTAAATTTACTGAAGCTCCAGAGGAAGGTCTTCAGGACTCAGACGTTAGTTATAGACTAGAAGAGGCTAATCACTTAGGTCTTTAGATGAATGCACACTGACACGTGGACAGATAGCTTAGGAGGTATGTAAGCTCTGGGAAAGTTTGTAATTTTGAGTTGGTCTGTGGATGATTTCCAGGCCTTCTCCCAGTACCAGCTTACAGAAATAAAAATTTTCTTCTCTCCCAGTTCATCTGCATCTCATTATTGGGCCATGAGAATAAGCAGCACAACCCTTGGTTTGGTTTGGGAACAGGATTATATGCATAAGCCACCGCATCCAGCCGGGATCCCTAAACTTTTAAACAGCCCTGACTACTGTCCTGGTTTTACCTGTTGGTTGCTCACTCTTCTCCACCAACAGAGGATGGGAATGAAGCTGCCGGGTTCTGCCCTCCCAAGTCATGCCTCCCACCATGTGGAGTTTGTATCCAAGTCATGTTCCCGACTCTGACCGGAGGCAGAAAGCCAACACTCTCTACCTGCTGGTTTCCATCTGACAAACGATGCATCAGCGAGGACGCAAAATACTCACAGAAAATTTTGAGTCACGACGCCAAAGGGGCCTCTGGGCAGAAAAAGCAGCCTGATCAAGGCCACTGCTGCTTATGGTTCAACAAAGGCCTGCCAGCTGCAAAATCTAGCAAGAACATGCAGGCTCCCAGGTGTGCGCGAGCTCGGAGGACGATGTGAATTTCAATCCTGGCTCTGCTGCCCTCTCTAGAAGAAGCTCACTATCTTGCAGCTGTTGGGGCTCGTATGTGAAATGGGCCAAGGATATCTCAGCCACAGCACTGCTGAGAGCCAAGAACACCAACAGCCAGCATGGGGCCGAACACAAGGTCGGTTCTCCGTCGGCGGTGTGATGGTGGCATGAAGACCACTGCCGCATCCAAGGCTGTTATTATCACTCCCATCCAAACTAAGTGTGGTTCCCCCAGGCCGGTAGAAATGGCAGGTGCTGACACGTTTCAGCTCTCAGTCGGGGGGTCCTGGCCTGAATGCCTTATATGCATTATCTCATTTCAACCTCCCAGCATAGGCAGAGATGTGTCATTAGCATCACCATTTTGCAGATGACGAGACTGAGGCTTAGAGAGGTTAGGGAACCTATCCAGGCTCACCCAATTAATACACTAATTTCACAGTTTGTGCCTGCTGGCCAGTAGGCACATGATGGTGCATAAGATACACTTAGTCCCTGTGCAGCTGACGTCGGGTGTTCATTAAATGCACATGAATTGCTCACAGGCTGAGGAAGTGAGAGTGTTAGGCGGCAGGACACAGAAGTTTAAGCCATGTTATTTGTTCCTTGCGCCTTTACAAGCAGCAAGTTCCTATCCTTGAGGGAAGGGAAGCCACTGTGGTTCTAAAGACACAGGAAAGACCACCAGGTTCTCAAGTCACCCTAGGACATGGGGCCCAGCTGCCCAAACTCCCAGCATCTCTCGATGAGTCATTGAGCCCCACTGTAAGGACAGCTTATTTGTGAGGGCTTCACGGAAGAGCCAAGACACAGAGGGACACAGAGAAGCCGAGGGAAACGAGGGGAGCTACCTGTTCAGACTGAGTCCTGCGCATCTGGGACCGGCGAAGTTCCCTGTGCCCAAGTGTGGCCCCGGAGGGAGTGACGGCCAGAGCAGCAGAGCCTTCGAAGGCCCATGCATGGGTACTGGAGCAGCTGCCCCATGCATTGTCAACGTGAAGACAGCCCGCCACTCCCTTCTCCGAGGTCCTGGGCACCTGCAGAATAGGAAGGTGGAAAGAGAAAATTTCCGGGAGAAACATCATCTGCAACTGAATTTCCTCTCACCTGGGCACGTAGGAGGAAAACCAGAAAATAACAATTCAAGTTCCATTTCACTTAATAAAGGAATCACTGAATGTGAGGTTTCTAGCCCCGTGATGGGCTCCTGTCCTAGCCACCACTGTATGATCGATTTTCAATCCAATAACCAGAATGAGACTTTGAAAACCTGTCTCTACTCGACCCCCTCCAATAGCTTCCCACAAGGCCTCAGAAGATCTTACTTTCCACCCACTTCGAGGATCACTGGGCATCAACCTGGAGCTCCTCATTCCATCCCTGAGAGGGCTGCAGAAAGAGCCAGGAGGGAAGGGGCTGCTGAGAAGTCAGAAGCAGAAAGGAGGGATGGGAGAGAAGGAAGTGTGCCTGCCCTAACCAAGCCCACAGCGAGCTGGACATTAAGATGTGGAAGGGGGCGCGGGGAGCATAACAAGGACCTTTAGAGGGCACAGAAGGAGTAGCAGGGAGGCCCCTGAGGTGAGAGAAAGCAAGATCCCAATTTGGGTAAGAAGAGGGCTTTTATTTTGAAATGGAGTTTCACTCGGTCTCCCAGGCTGGAGTGAGTGGCAAGATCTGGGTTCACTGCAAACTCCGCCTCCCGATTCTCCTGCCTCAGCCTCCCGAGTAGCGGGGATTACAGGTGCCTGCAACCACGCCCAGCTAATTTTTGTATTTTTAGTAGAGACGGGGTTTCCCTATGTTGGCCAGGATGATCTCGATCTCTTGACCTCATGATCCACCCGCCTCGGCCTCCCAGAAGAGGCCTTTTGAATCTGATGCGAGTTTAGACACAAGTCAGCCCCGTCCCTGGGGAACCTATCCCAAATTCTTCCAGCCCCACTGGCTACAGCCAGTCCCTCCAATCTGCCAACTGCTTCTGGCCTTGACCTTTGCTGTCTCTCTGCCTGGGATGCTCCCCTCCTAGATCTTTGTACTTCAAGCAACATCTCCTCTCCCCAACCAGCAGTCACCCGTTCACATCACCCCATGTCTTCTTCAGAGCACTTCGCTGTATCTGAGAACAGCCTGGCTATGCAGTTGTGTACCTGTTGACTGCCTATCTTACTCACTAGAAAGGATCTTCCACAGAAGCAGAGGCCTGATGCAGTTCACCCCATTACATCTCTAGCCCCTGACCCAGAAGAGATACCTCCTGATTTACTAACGATAACGACAGTCCTTTAGAGCAGGGTATGACAAACTCTCTATCATGAGTCAAATCTGGCCCGCCATCCATTTTTGTAAATAAGTTTTATTGGAACTGTATTAGTCTATTAGGGCTGTGGTAATAAAATACCACAGACGGTTGTTCAAACAGCAGAAATCTACTTCCCACAGTTGTAGAGGTGCAAAGTCCAAAATCAAGGTGCCGGCAGGGTTGGTTTCTCCTGAGGCCTCTCCACAGCTTACAGATGACCATCTTTTTTGCTGCGTCTTTACATCGTCTCATCTCTGCACACACACAAGCCCCATCCTAATAACGTTTCATCTTAATTACCTCCTTAATGGCCCTATCTCCATAGACATTCACACTGGGGGTTAGGGATTCAATATGTAATGATGGGGGCAACACAATTCCGTCCATGTAACAAATGAGCATTGCTGTGTTCTCTTTACATACAATCTCTGGCTGCCTTCCTGGAATGACAGCCAAGTTGAGTGCTAGAAGCAGAGGCGTTAGATCCACAAGGTGTAAAGAATTTACTCTCTGGCCACCTTTTATGGAAGAAAAATACTCATCCCTGGTCTGGAGCAAGGCCCCTGCTGTTTGACATATCACAACAACAGTAATTTTCCACATCACTCTCAACTGGAAAGCCCCACTGTGAAGCCCACTCCAACGCACCTGGCTACTCTTATTCTGCTTCACAGTCACCAGTGGTTCTATCATCCCCCTGAGACAAAGGGAGCCAGCTAGGCCTCCCACGATTCCAGAGGATGAAACCAGAGACTAAAAAGTACAAGCCCATGAAGTCTTAATTAAGATATAAGCAGAAAATTAGGGAACAGAATTGCCTGTCAAATGCCAGCCCCAGAGCAATTTCGTGGAACTTGTGGTTTGCTAATACCACATCCATTAATAATTCAGAAACCGCTCAAGGATTATTGAGAAGACAAGACTTTGGTGCCACAGGCCTCCCGGTAGGAGACAAAATGACATTGTGTGTGTCATCTTTTAGCCACAGAGATCTATCAAGGGCAAGGACATGATGGCTTTTATTCTTCCTGCTGCTTGTTTCTTTCTGCTTAACCACAGTTTCAATCAGAACCAATTCAATTTAAGACTGCAACTGCTAACTATCCCCCGACATCCTTTTTGATTTTGTGTTATAGAACCCACCAAGTTGTAGAATCAAAGAACCTCAGTTGCAAAAGCTCACAGGAAAGACGATGCTGAGGAAACAGCTTTAAGTTTTTAAGATAAAGACTTAAGTGGTGTTTCTTGCATATCAGGATCCATTCCAGCCTATTCATAAACATTAACTCATTTAGTCCTCACAACAAACCACTACTAAGACCTTTGTGTTACAGATGTGGAAAATGAGACGCAGAAAGACTAGGTAACTCAGCTGAGGCCACACGGCTAGGAAGTCACGGAGCCGAGAGTCCAACCCGGGCTGTCTGGCTCCACAGTCCACTCGCAACCACCACTCTGTGCTGCTTCTTTCAGGTATAAACTGTGTGCATACGTTACATCTGCAGACCATTCATCCCACAGGTATTTCTACAATTAACAAGCTGGGTACAGTGGCTCATGCCTGTAATACCAGTACTTCGGGAGGCCAAGGCAGGAGAATCGTTTGAGACCAGGAGTTTGGGACCAGCCTGGGCAACACAGAAAGACCCCAGCTGTACAAAGGTCAAAAAAAAAAAAAAAAAATAGCCAAGCATGGTGGTGGCATGTGCCTGTGATCTCTCAGCTACGCAGGAGGCTGAGGTGGGAGGATCACCTGAGCCCAAGAGTTGGAAGCTGCAGTGAGCTGTGATTGCACCACTGTGCTCCAGGCTGAGCAACAGTGAGACCTTGACTCTATAAATAATAAAAAATAAACATAAGCGAAAGAATGATTAGCTTAGAAACCAAAGACCTGGACTTGAATCCTAGGCCCTCAACAGCCAGATGGTTGTTTTTGAGCCTCAGTCTCATCTGCTGTAAAGCAAGGATCATAAATACCCTCTATGTTACAGGAAACCATTGTCATAGGATTCAGCTGAAGTGGCTCCAATTTACTGATATCTGTCACATACAGAATCACTGACTCAACTGATACCAATGGGGCAATTAAGACTCCACACCCGGCACTGGGTGAGGTGTGGGGGATGCAACAATGAGCAGAATGGGCCCCTCATGGAGCGCTGAGTCAGCAGCTATAATACACGTGAAACAAACGCTGACAAGAAGAACCACAGAATTCAGAGCTGGGACGATGCTGCAAGGGGTGGATGGAATTCCAAAAGAGGGCTGACGGAGACCGCCCCAGTTCATACTGGCAGGTCATGAAAGGTGCTTCTCGCCTGGCAGGAACTTATCAAGCCATGGTGGCAGGGACTTTCCCGGAAGAGAGAAGGGCAGGTATAAAGGCCCTGGGGTCAGCCTGTGGTTAGGCACCACCATTTTACCCCTTCTGCAACTTAGGGCGTGGGCATAATTATCCTTACTTCAGATGCATCAACCAAGCTTCTCAGAGGTTTAAAAAACCCAGGCCAGGTGCGGTGGCTCAAGCCTGTAATCCCAGCAATTTGGGAGGTCAAGGCAGGTGGATCACCTGAGGTCAGGAGTTCAAGACCAGCCTGGCCAACATAGTGAAATCCTGTCTCTACTAAAAATACAAAAATTAGCCGGACATGGTGGTGGGCACCTATAGTCCCAGCTACTCAGGAGACTGAGGCAGGAGAATCACTTGACCCCAGGAGGCAGAGGGCATAGTGAGCTGAGATCACCCCACTCACTCCAGCCTGGGCGACAGAGTGATACTCCGTTGAAAACAAAAACAAAAAAACGAAAAGTGTCCCCAGGGTCCGAAACTCCTTTATGACAATGCCAGGACCTGAAAAGCCAGATCCCCCTGACTCGGAAGGCCATCCCATCTCCAGCAAGCCTCACCATCTTCTGTGAAAGGGCTTTTAAAGCAGTCTAAGGATGAGTTCTAACTGGTTGTCTTAGAGTGCTCACAGGAATGTCTGAGTGTGAACTTAGTAAAACTCCTTCTATCTCCATTACCTGAGAGTAAATAATATATCAGGAATATCAGTTTTCCCCTTACCATGGAAGTTATTTGGCCGATAAATTCCAAGGACCACGTGGAAGCTCTCCCCCTCTGTCCCAAAACCAAGCAGAAACATCTGACACTCAGCAAAGAAGGTTCTTGAGGAGGACGAGATGAAGTACGAGATCTGAAGCTCCAAAGAAATACGAGACCCCCTGGCCTCCCCTGCCCTCACGCCTCATCTCTGCTTTGGCTCATGGAGCTTATTTCCTGGTAAAACCTGCCCCGATGGGACACTTCATTTTCATCTACATTTACAAGGAAAAGCTCTTTCTGCAGATGAACAGGGTTTTCTCAAAAACAGACCCTCAATCTCACCAATGGCCCAGAGTTAGGGGAAAGTCTCTACAGTCCAATGGCCAGCTTTTCAACTCAACCTCCGCTAACCGTCTATTATACCCAGGCTCTGGCTGAGCGCTGGAAATTCAGAGATGAGCAAGCCCTGACTAAAGAACTGTGCAGAAAGTGCTGTGCTAGTTGGACATGCAGGCGGCTGGGACGGGGACATTCATTCATTCATCAAATACGGAGCAAGCACTGCAACTGCTAAATAGCCCCCAATATCCTTTTTGCCTTTGAGTTATAAAACCCACCAAGTTGTAGCTGGACACAGGGCTGCAAGATAAAGACTGCATTTCCCAGCTTCCCTTGCAGCTCAGAGCAGCCACCTGAGTAGCTCAACTCTGTCCAGCAGGATGCGGAAACGAGCGATGTGAGCAACTTCTGGATCACACACCCTTCCCGCAGGCCAGTGTAGCAACAAAACAGAAGAAACCTGGGTCCCGGTTCCTGGTGGAAAACAGCTGCCTAACCACCCCACACCTTCCACTTCACACTTTCATGCAAAGAGAGAAATAACTCTATCTCGTTTAACCCAATGATAAGCTACGTTGACACTCTCATTAAAACAAGCCCCAATTGTGTGGCTGCCATCCTGCTCCATATAGCAGAGATGGACTCTGTCCACTTCGTCATCACTATGACCAAAGTCTCTGCCTCCAGCAGCTCACATTTGAATTGGCAACAGACAACATACAAAGAAACAAGTAACTCAGACTGTGTTTTTTCGAAGGAAATAAGCGGGATGAATGGTTGGAGATGAATTTAGGCATGGCCAGCCATGCTGTCTCAAGGGAGGGAAAACTCAGACCTAAGGGCGGAGGGGCCAGCAGCCTTGGGAAGAGCATTTCAGGCCGAGGGAACTGCAAGCTCAACCACCCCGCATCTCCTGGAGGAAATGGGAGGTGGCCAGCATGGTGCAGTCCAGCAAGCAGAGGAAGCCAGGAGTCAGGAAAGGAGGATGGAGGAGGGTGTGAGCCCTGCCTGGGAGGTCCCTGTGGGCTACCCAGAGAAAATAACACCTGGATGCAGGCGCAAATAATGTTATGGGGTGAGGAGGTGAGAAGGTGTGTTTGGAGCGAAGTCTTCAATTCCTGTTCCCTTTGTCATGGAAACTGGTGGGAGAGACCTCTACCCATTCCAGCAAGCTCTAGGACGAGAGACATTGAAAGGTTAGAAAAGTTTCTTTACCTAGGGTAGGGGGCGGGGGTTCAGAAAACCACTCCCTGAAGTTCCCAACAGGGTTTCAAGTGAAGAACTTAATTTTTTAGCAATGCAGCTCTGCCTTATAGAGTTGACTAGGAAGGACCAGCCCTCGCACGTAACTTTCTTTTTACCAGAAGCCTTATTCACTGTCTTTTTATTACAATTTATAACTAGGTTATGGTCCTCCCAGGGAAGCCCCATCTCATCACTTGCCTCCTTCCCTTCTTCCACAGCTGTTATTTAGGAAAGAACAAACCTCCCCTGTGGCGAATGTGCTACTTCTTCAGTTATTTTGCCCTGAATGTATGGGTTTGAGACTCTTCCCTGCTGCAGGGCACTGCTCCTATGTGCTACGATGCCCTGGGCAGTTCCCACCTTGCCTTTTTTTTTTTTTTTTTTTTAAGCTTTACTGAGATTTAACCAACAAACGTCAGAGTGCACATATTTAAAGTAAACCATTTGACAAGTTTTGACATATGTATATGTTTATGAAACCCCCATCACAAGACACAGAACATGTCCATCATCCCCAAAGGTTCCTTCAGACTCCTGGTAATGCCACCCTCCCATCTCGTCGCCAGACAGCCAGTGATCTGCTTTCTGTCCCTATAGATTAGCTTGCATTTTCCAGAGTTTTCTATAAATGGACTTATACAGCATATGCTCTTTATAGTCTTTTTTTTTCCACTGGCACAGTTGTTTTGAGATTCATCCATGCTGTTACGTGTGCCAATGGTTCATTCCTCCTTGACACAATTTGTGTATCTTTTCACTGCCAATGGCCATTTGGCCTTTTCTAGTTGTCGGCTAACACAAAGTTGCTCTGAACATTTGTGCACAAGTCCTTGTGTGAACGTGTATTTCCTTTTCTCTCAGATAAAACCCTAGGAGGGCAATGAGAACCTTGCCTCTGAAGGTGGAGTATTATCTCATTGTTACCTGCCTTTTTCGGGGTGAAGTATTAAGAGCAGCATTTCAGTGAGTCTCTCCTGATGCAGTGCATATATGATCTCTGACGTAAGAGAACTTTAGCTGGTGCAGCGGTAAACATTGTATGTCAACTACGCGGTTTGTATGTACGTGCATGCCTGTGTGCGCATGCGTGTGTGCACGTGTATGTGTGTGCATGAGTGTTCACATGTGTATCTGTGTGTGCACGTGTATGTGTGCATGCATGTGTGCATGTGTGTGTGCACAAGTGTATGCATGTGAGTGCGAGTGTGTGCACGTGTGTGTGTGCATGTGTGCATGCATGTATGTGTGTGCGCGCACATGCATGTGTGCAAGCATGCATGCACATGTGTGTTTATCTTGGTGATCCGCTTCTGATTGAACTCTGCTGCATATCTAGCTCAAGAAGTATCGAGACAAAATACAAACTCGCACCGAGCTGCAACTTCAGCTGCAGAGTTGAGGGGATATGCATAGACTTCAGGCCAAGGGTAGGGGATGGTCAAAGGCACCACATGACACCTACGCAGGTGCCTTCAACTCCACTGCCCTGTCTAAGGGAAACCCTTCCAATTCCTCCAAACCACTCAATACCTGCAGCCAGATACTAACTGGCAGGAGCAATGTAACGGTGTTGAACACATTCACTTCAAGTAACGAGAACCCGCCTCCCTCTGAGAATCACTGTGAGCACCCGTTCATGCACCACAAGCCCAGGAAAGACCTACTATGTGACAGGTGCCACAGTGGGCTCTGGGACACCATGGTGAACGAGTCAGTCTCTGCCCTCAAGGAGTGGACAAGCTAATGCAGAAGCCAGACAGGACACAAATAAATGTCTCTGCTGGATGCTACCAAGAAAAACGAGACAAAGAGGGGCCAAGACAGCGACAGATGGAAGGGGACAGGTTACTTGCGGGTGGATCAGGGAAGAAGGGTTTCCAGGGGGATAAATAACTGAGCAGAGACCATGCACTGCCTTCAGTGAGCCCTCGCAGGCTTTAGGCTACTGTTGCACTGGGAGGCTAGAGCTTAGGTAGCCCCTATCTGTGCATCTCCCCAACTTGAGCACCAAAAAGGCAGAATGAGGGACGGGGCTCAGGGGCTAACGCAGTTCTGTCCACACCAAAGGTTGTTTGTCCTGAATGCAACTCAAACAGACCCTGATTGCAGAGGAAGCCCGCCTCTTCTCTCACCTCTCTTGCTGTAGACGGAAATCACAGCAGGGTTGCAGAACACCCAAATAACTCCCAAACACACGTGGTGAGTAATCTTAGAGCAGTTTTTGTTGATGCTAATGGCCCAAAGAGAGACAACCTTTCCATCGCCTCTCTCAAGGCGAAGCTTCCTTTGTAACAGTCTCTGCCATAACCACTTATGTTTGTCCCGTTAGCCCCAGCCCATCGTGACCTGCATTTTCCCCGACTCATTCTCTCCTTCCTACATGCGACAGGCTTAACAGTCTTCTAGCGCTTTTCGACATAACAGACAGCTTACATAATCACACTTGCGTCCACTGGGACTTGCTGGCATTCTTGTTTCTTTTGCTCATTAGGTAAATAAATCCTTACATGTTGTCAGGACTCTCCAGCTGAGAAACTGATGGACTCGTCTTTAATTTGTACCCATCTAGAAATACCATTGATGTGTAAATAGCAGTAGAAAGTATTACACAGGCGTTGCAACAGTCTGCCTTATACCTTAGAGTCGAGGATATTTTCTGTCTTGTTTCCTGTTTATCCCTGGCACGTGGAGCCGTGACTAGCACACGGCAGGCACTCAGGAGGTGATTTGCACAACAAGTCGACAAATATGAAGCAGGAATGACGATGGCACCCACCTGGCATGAGTGATTTGAGGATTAATGACAGTATCTGTAGAGGGCCCCAGGAGTGCCAGGCCACAGCAACAATCCAGCACGTGGCCACTATTAAAAGGTTGATCCCTGCAGAAGGGACAACATGCCACCCAGAGCCTGGATGAAATCCGTAAATACCCCAAGCCCCATGGGGGAAACGTTCACATTACTGAACAATCCGAATGATACACAGGAGAGGCTGCTAGTCCCAGAAGCCACCATGAGCAGGTGATTCTGTGGAATGCCACCCGGTGGGGACAGATGAGCAGTAGGCATGTATGTGCCTGCCTGCCAGGTGTCAGCACCACCAGCGAGGTGCCATCTCTGCCTCTGCTGCTGGTTGGGAAAAAACCCTCAGAGCAGAGACCATGCATCGCCTTGAGCAGTGAGCCCTTGCAGGCTGTAGGCTTTTGTTGCATTGGGAGGCTAGAGTTTACCTTGCCCCTGTCTGTGCATCTCTCCCATTTGAGCACCATGAAGGCAGAATGAGGGCTGGACTCAGTGGCTAACACAATGCTCTGTCCACACCAAAGGTTGTTTGTCCTAAACACAACTCAAACAGACCATGATTGCAGCCGAAGCCCGCCTCTTCTCTCCCATCTCTTGGTGGGCCAGGAGTTTAGAAGGTCAAGGTCAGTGGGGAAGTGAAGGTCAACATGAGAGGATCTCAGGGTAACAGCACTTTGCTGACTGATGGAGGTGTGTTTTGCCATTTTAACGACCAACACAGCTACGTTGGTGCCTACCAGCCAAGGCCGAGCCTGGCAGAAGGCATCTGGGCCTTGACCACTGTGCAGACAGGCAGGCCTCAAGCAGATTCTCCAAGTCATTCCAGGCTCCAGCAGATCCAACACCATTCATGACTCTGCATGGCCTCTACACTCTACCACTGACAACTTCTCCCCTCTTCTTGGCCTAGGCGTTCAACAGGCAAATGTTTGACACCTATTAAGCTTCCCAACTCTGTGCCAGACACAGAATAAAGTGGGGGGAAAAAATGTACCCAGACCAGCCCTGCGTGAAGGTATCCACACCCCATTCAACATTCACAAATGTGAGAATTCACATGCCTGGCACTGTCCTCATGATGTTAGTGACATCACCTCATCTAATGACAGGAACTGCATTCCTCGTTTTATACTGGAGGACACAGTTCTTTCTGTGGCCTTAACAACCTGACTCACCATCTATTCCACACCCTCCCTCGGCTAGGCACCTGCATGTAAAACCAGTCATCCTCGTGACCATATGCAGTTGGCATCACCATGCCATGTAAGCGAGGGGAAAATGTAGACCAGAGTTGTGAAGAGTACACAGAATTTCAATGCAACTCTTTCTATATCAAAGCCATTACAGTTGACAGAGCACTATTCTGAAATCCATTGCTAAAATAAAATATCCTGTTCACAAACTGTTTAATAAGAGGGAAACGGAGATTCAGAGGAGAGGGGCCCGATTCAGGGAACTCCTCTCCCTTGTAAGGCCCATACTGAGCATCTACTTCGGGTCCCTCCAAAGGGTGACTCTGCTTCCCTCATACCCTTCCCCTGTGCGAGGGGTGCAGGCAGCCCTGAAGCTGTGATCACCGAAGCCCTCTCTTATGGCAAACCTTTGAAGAGCAGCCACTCTACCCACCTCCTCCAAAGACAAAGATTCTGCCCAAACTAGGGGCTGGCCATCAGTGAGTTACATAGGACAGCTCGGCTGACAAGGCTGCCCTTTGCACTCGGGTCCCTAGTAACTTTTCTGAAGAATTTCCAAAGTGCTGGGGAAGCAATACTGAATATTATCCCCAAAGGCCACGCCGCTGCAGCAGGAGCACTGCCATCAGCAGCGGCCTAACTCAGTGCAATCATCATTAAACTGGGAAGTTGCCTTCAATTTCCGCTGGAGGGAATGTAGTTACAAAGGCAGCGAAACACGCATTCAAAGTCATTTACATGCTCAGCCCTGGCCAGGAAAGGACAAAGATTTCAAAGGCTCTGTAATATGCTAATTCTCCAGTCAAAGCTTCTATTTCAACAAACAGCAAAAGGAATTAAATGTCTGTTTTAAATCGGAACAGGTTACAGCTCGTCGGTACTCCACCTTGACGTACAGAAATGGACAAGGGCTTTGACCAAATTCTAAGTGGAAACACGGTCTTTCCCTATTATTCAAAGCCCAGAGAATTATAATTAAAAATTGTAATTAGGAATGGCACCATTCAGAAGTTTTCAGAGTCTGGGTGGGCAAGGCCCAGGTATCCAGGTGCAAAACTTGAGGAGGTGGCAAAAAGCTCAGTAATCGTAATAAATAATATTTCCATGCAATGCTTTGAAATACCAAAATTAATGCCAAAAAAACAAATCTGTGGAGAACAAAATAGCAAAATTTTAAATCAGGCAGGAGGATAGACTCAGGACCACCGATTTTTTCTCTGGCCTATGGCTCCACACTCCTGCTCCTTCTGAAGATGGTCAAGTGTGCCCAGAAAAGTGAAGGGACCTGCCAGTGACACTGGTAGCTCAAATGTCTAGGGCTTGAGGTCCTCAGCGCTGTGCTCTTGGGTCCCTGTCACCTTGGGCAGGGACTACTGCCCTAGCCTTGCCCTGCTCCAGTCCTGACACCACCCCGCGGCTGGGAGGATCTTCGCAACACCCGAGTCTAACCTTGTCACACCTCTGCTAAGACTTGTCAGGTGGCCCCTCCTTTCTCACACTCATCAGCTATGAAATCATGTGTGGACTGCTCATACGAGGGGCTCAAAAGACCTATATATACACAGACTGCATGCACAGACTTGAAATTCTAGTTCCCACAGATTTCAAATCATCAGAAAGCTGAAATAACCAGATTTTTATAGTGTCACACTATGATAATTGATGTTCCTAATTATGGCCTTGAGGCACGGCACGCTCTTTAACTGCCTTCTAAATTATCGAAGATCAAATTATGTTCAGTTGCATTTTAGCATTAAGTGTATTTTAATTATATTCTCATTCTTGGAAAATTAGTAACACGCACAGCTGAAATAGACGATCAAGGCAGCTTTGTGAATTAAACGTTCTGGACAAAGCCCAGCTTTCCAGAATGTTCTCACAAAATCATATTCTGCCATCATGCTAGGTAAATGAGAGTTTATAGTTCATATCCTCTCTTTTAAAAAAAAAAAATTGCCACTTACATAAACAAGTGAATTATGGAGTAATATTCTTAAGGGAGGAAATAAAACAGGAGGAGAAGCAAGAAAATAAGTGAAGCTGGCCAGGTGCGGTGGCTCACGCCTGTAATCCCAGCACTTTCGGAGGCCAAGGTAGGTGGATCACTGGAGGTCAGGAGTTCAAGACCAGCCTGGCCAACTGGTGAAACCCCATCTCTGCTAAAAACTAGCCAGGCATGGTGGTGTGCGCCTGTAATGCCAGCTACTCAGGAGACTAACGCAGAAGAATCACTTGAACCTGGGAGGCAGAGGATAAAGTGAGCCGAGATCTCGCCATTACACTGCAGCCTGGGAGACTGAGTGAGACTCTGTCTCAAACAACAACAAAAAAGCCAACAGTAAGATTAAAACCAAAACCACATGCCACAAGGTCTCCACTTTTGCTAAAGATGAGCTCACAGTTCCGCCAAGCTTCTTAGAAGTCAAGACCAAAAAAAAAAAGAAAAAACAGTGACAGGATTCATAGCATCCAAAAGATCTACTACTTGGTCAAGGGAATCATTCCTGCTACTTACGCCTGGGAAAAATTTATCTCGCGTAGAAATCATTCCTATTACAGACGATATGCATAGGCAACAACTGCCTTACCAGTGTGTTAATAGAAAACACCATGACGATTTTCAACAGGCTGTATCCCCTAACATCCCAGGGCAAGACGTTCAAACCTCAAATGCCACTGAAAACGGGCAAGACAGGCTGAGCCAGGGGAACAGGAGGGAGAGTACAACTAAGTACCGTGATAAACCAGAAGGTGCACGTCATTCTCAAGGACTCAGCTGTGACTCCGCTCAGCCAACCGCTGCTATGTGGAAATAATCGGCCCAATGCTTCCAGAAAATCTAATTTTTTAAATTACAAAACATTTCAAGCATGCAAGAGAATAACGAATACATATCTACATATAGGAAATGAGGAACCAACAAGACATATTACCTGTGTACCATCTTAAGGTACAGAACTTCTGGAACTTTTGAGAACCTCTCTCCAATGTTGGCCCTCTCCCATGATCACAACCCTAATTTTTATGGTTACCATGTCCTTGCCTTTCCGTATAGCTTCCCATAAGTGTGAATTCTTCACCTACCTCCTGTTCCATTCTACATGTTTCTCATCTTCTTATGAATGTGTCTGGCTGTAACTCACTTTCTTCGAGCCACATAATTTTCATGAGATCCATCCCAACTGATGTGCACAGCTGAGGTTCATCCATTTTCGTAGCTGTGTTGATTTCTATGCTGTAACACACTTTTTGAAAATCTACTCTCCTATCAATGGATATCTAAGTTGTGTGGAATGCTTTGTTGTTGCGAGCGATGCTGTGAACATGGCTGTGTGTGTTTCTCCCGGTGCTCGTGGGCAAGTGTTTCACTAGGGTGGGGCTAAAATTCATCTGTATTTTAATACTGGTCAAACTAATTAAAATTTTTTTAAAAAACAAAAGCAACCATGTGGACCAACTCCATACCTCTGTCAGCTGCCAGCCTACAGCCTGCAACAGGTGGACAGCTTCATGGTAAACTGCAAAAGAAGATTCTCTGAGCAGTAAAATGGTTCAGGCTGCATTTGTTTCTGCCTTTTATCTAGCTTGTTTCAAGAACAAAAGGGTCCCACGTTGACAGATCACATGACCTTCTGGCAGGTGTTTATAAACATCGTTTCTTGAAAATTATCTTTAAAACTTTTGAACGGTGATGAGCTTGGGCTTGTCCTCACTAACACAAGCCTACAGGTTCCTAAAGAGCTGAGATGGATCCTCTTAAACTAGAAGTGCTTTTAGGAAATATGTACTGGTGAGATTTCTTTTAAAATGCATTCACCCTAACAATGTGGCCCCAAGGCACTCCACGGCTTTTTACAAAAGGTGTTATGTAGCCTGAAGTTTCCAGAGTGACAGAACAGGAGAAACTACGGTCTGAATGTTTGTGCTCCCTCAAAAGCACATGGAAATTCTAACCCCCAAGGTAATGTATTAGAAGAGCAGGACCTTTGGGAGGCGCTTAGGTCATGAGGGCAGAGCCCTCACGA
This sequence comes from Rhinopithecus bieti, assembly GCF_001698545.2. Classification (NCBI taxonomy): domain Eukaryota; kingdom Metazoa; phylum Chordata; class Mammalia; order Primates; family Cercopithecidae; genus Rhinopithecus; species Rhinopithecus bieti. Next base: position 2,676,315 of record NW_016809864.1, on the reverse strand, counting down.
ATGGGATTTGTGCCCTTATAAAAAAGGCCCCAGAGAGACCCCTCGTCTGTCCACAATGTGAGGACGTGGTAAGAACACGCCCTCTATGAACCCCAAAGTGGGCCCTCACCAGATCCCACAGCTGCCTTCACCTTGGCCTTCAGAACTGTGAGAAATACATTTCTGTTGTTTATAAGCTTCTCAGTTTACGGTATTTTGTTAAAACAGCCTCAACACACTAAGACAGTAGATAACACAATCAATAACAAGAAACAGAAAATTACCGCGTCAGCGCAAAAAACATGCAAGTGTGCCTGCTGTAACTGTAGAAACTGATTTTTATTTTTTGGAAATAGTTTCATAAAGTTTGACGGAACGTGGCCACGGCCATTTGCTTATATTCAGCTGTTTCCATACCACTTTGACGGAGTTGAATAGTTACAATGTATGCTCCACCCACAAAGCCTAACATGTCCACTCTCTGGCCCTTTACACAAGACGTTTTCCCATCTCTGTCTTAGATCTCTGGGTCACACACACATTCTAGATTCCGATAAAGAAAGGACCGTAGGCACTGGTTCATTTCCTGCATTGTGAATTGAGACAGAACCAGATTCTAAGTAAATTATCTTTCTTTTGTATATAATTGAAATTTAGCTTCAGGATCAATATTCTTTAAACATGGTACAAGGGATGATGACCAGCAGCCGCAATGTTAGGTAAGGAGGAAAGTGATAGTGTGACTATCGAGTGTAGTCAGGATGATGCCTGTAAAAGAGCTTCGACTCTGAGAAGGACTAAAATCTTTCTTTCTCTGTCCATAGGGCAAGGTAAATCATGACTAGAGTCTCCTCAGAGAAACAATAGAATGTTCATGCCACAGTCTCTTAGTGCCTGTCTCATGTAGAGTCCATCCTCCAAGTCAGGATTCAAAGGGAAGCAAGGTAAGCTTCATCTCTACCTTCCTGGAAGTTACATTCTAGAGGGGAGATGGACCATAAAGAGCCAACACGATGTAAACTAGAAGACCAGGGATGTAAACTAGAAGACTGGGGATCCTGATATTTCAATCAAGAAAATAAAACTGGGCAATACGATGGATTAGCCAGATGGAAGGCACAGTCGGGTCAGACTGGACTGCCAGGGAAGGTCTCACTGACGCACTGACACTGAATGGAGACCAGGAGGACAAGAAGCCAACCATCTGGAGATTTGGGGGAGAGGGAATATGGGAAACACATGGGCCTGGAGGGCGGAGTGACCCTGGCCCTTCCTAGAGGCAGGCTGAGGGGGCTGGAGAGTAGAATAAGGAGTGTGGTGACAGGTGACGCAGGAGATGTGGGTGCACACCAGAGTGTCTGCGGATTTGGAACCAGCTTCCAGAGTCCGGGAAGGAGTCGAGAGGTAGTACTCCCGGCAAGAGAAAATGACAGGTTAGACTCGCGGCAGTAACGCAGATAGAAAACAATGGCTGGCTTTAGGAGATATTTTAGAAGGAACTATATAACTCATTGAGTGACTAGATGTAGACAGTGAGGGAAAGAGAGAAATCAAGGATGACTCAGGCTGTTTAACTTGATTAGCTAGCTGAATGGAAGGTGGTGCCATTTAGGAAGATGGAGAAAACCGCAGACGGGCAAGTCAGGAGGAAGAACTGGGTTCTGCACTGGCCTCATTCGGTGTGAGATGCCTTTAAACCAGTGGTCCTCAAAGGAGGGACATTTTTGCTTCCAAGGACAGAGTAGGGAATGTCGAGAGACATTTTTGGTTATCACAACTGGGATAGGGAGATGTCACCAGCATCTACTAGGTAAGGCTAGTGGGGAGATGTCACTAAACACCCTGCAACGCATGGGACAGCCTCCCACAGCAAAGAGCTATGCAGTCCATGTCATCAAGACCGAGTTTGGGAAACCCTGCTTTAGACAATCCATGGAGATGTCATGAAGGCTGCTGGAGCAACGTGTGTCTGGAACTCAAAGAGAAGTCACGGTTACAAGTATACATCTGTTTTTTCTCAACAGCTTGTTTTTCTTGTGTTGCTATTCTCTCTCATCATTATTTTTTTAGCTGCTCTGCTGGGGAAAAGCAGTTACACAGGAATTAAAAAGGGATTGAGGTTAAGAGATCTAGTAAAAACTGTCAAAACTATTAAGTTGTTCATAAACACTAAGGTAAAACACAATGCCAAACAATGGAAGATAAAAAGAGAATAAAATATACAGAGTAAAATATACAGCTTGGAGAAACCACCAAGCTGATCACTGATGATCGATGATATCAAAGCACTGTCTCCAAGGCATTATGGGGACATGAAGGAAAATGTGATCAACTCTGCCATGGTTGGAGAAAGTGATGGAAGATGGGAGGCAAGAAAGGGTTCTTTTCATTCATGTTCGAGAAATGCAAATTAAAACTATATGGAGATTACATTATTCAGCCACCAGATTAGCAAAACCTCGTAAGCAACTGTATTTATCCCAGCCAGGTGCAGTGGCTCACACGTGTAACCTCAGCACTTTGGGAGGCCAAGGCAGGCAGATCATCTGATGTCAGGAGTTCAAGACCAGCCTGGTCAACATGGTGAAGCTCTGCCTCTACTTAAAATACAAAAAATTAGCTGGGCGTGGTAGCATGCACCTGTGGTCCCAGCTACTCAGGAGATTGAGGCAGGAGAATCGCTTGAACCAGGGAGGTGGAGGTTTCAGTGAGCCAAGATGGCGCCACTGCACCCCAGCCTGGGTGACAGAGCAAGACTCCATCTCTAAAGAAAAAAAAAAAGGAAATTTTACTTATGCCATTAAGAGATTTCTAGTGTAAGAAAAAGGATACAAATATTAAATCAAGGTAGGTAAGTAAAAAAAAAAAAAAAAAATCCATAATTCAAAATTTGAATTAGAAATGTCTATATGGATCATAATATATAGTCTACTAAAAAAGAAGGGATAGGGTAGGGGAAAGGGAGGGAAGAGGCAGGTGGGGAAGAAGAAAGGGAAAGATTTTCTAACTCTGAACACTGAAAAGGCCTAGAAACAATAATCAACCCAGCAGCAACAAGCCCCACCAACCAGATGATGCTGTATAAACACCTTTTCCCGCCGGGCGCGGGGGCTCATGCCCGTCATCCCAGCACTATGGGAGGCCGAGATGGGCGGATCACGAGGTCAGGAGATCAAGACCATCCTGGCCAACATGGTGAAACCCGGTCTCTACTAAAAAATACGAAAAATTAGCTGGGCGAGGTGGAGGGCGCCTGTAGTCCCAGCTACTCGGGAGGCTGAGGCAGGAGAATGGCGTGAACCCAGGAGGCGGAGCTTGCAGTGAGCCAAGATCACGTCACTGCAGTCCAGCCTGGGCGACAGAGCAAGACTCCGTCTCAAAGAAAAAAAAAAAAATTAAATACCTTTTCCCAGTCAAGAAGCCAGGACCCCCTAGAGGAACAGGTGTTTCCAGGTCTGGGGCATGAAGTACAAGAAGGGCCTAGAACACCTCGGCTTCCTTGCTTTGATGTCCAGTGTGATGGCAAAAACTACTCCTGAGGATTCAGGAATCAAACTAAACACCGTCCATGGGCAGAAGATAGGACAACTTGAATATCACAAAAAAATTTACTGTGATGAACTGGAAAACATCAAATAGGTTTAAATACGTAAATTTGTAACGCTTTTTTTTTTTTTTTTTTTTTTTGAGACAGATTCTCGCTCTGTCACCCAGACTGAAGTGCAGTAGCATGATCTCGGCTCACTGCAAGCTCCACCTCCCAGGTTCCAGCGATTCTTCTGCCTCAGCCTTCATGTCTGTAGCTGGGACTACAGGCAGGTGCCACCACACCTAGCTAACTTTTGTATTTTTAGTAGAGACTGGGTCTCGCCATATTGGCCAAGTTAGTCTTGAACTCCTGACCTCAAGTGGTTCACCCACCTCGACCTCTCAAAGTGCTGGGATTACAGGCGTGAGCCACCACGCCTGGCCCTATTTTTTTTTTTTTTTTTTTTTTTTTTAAGACTCATTGGTCCTCTCTGGAGGGGAGAAAGGAACCAACTCATTATTATGTAAATGGATAAATAAAATAATCAAAGCCTTGGTTTCCCTGGCTTCCTCATTGCATTATGATGAGGTTAATGTAGCTAACAACCCGAAATATCACCAGGCACATGAGAATCACGCCACATGTGAAAGCAACTGTGACTGTTGTCACTATACCCACATCATCACCCCTGGGCCCTTGGGGACATCCACACCCAACCATCCTTGGCACCACGGTGAGAGGCAGCAAGGTCCTCCCAGCCATGGGAGGCAGCAGAGGATGCCTGGTCTATTCTACAGAGGAAAGTAAGAGAATATTTGCCATCTCTTCTAATTGTCAGGAAAATCTAGAAACACACAACATGCATATATATTGCCCTTACTAAGGGCCAGAAATTCTTCTCAATGTTAGACACATGTTAACTTATTCTTCACAGTAACACTAGGAGGTAGGAACTGTTACCATTCTCATTCTACAGATGAGAAAACTGAGACTCAGAGAGGTTAATAACTTTCTCATGATCATAGACTTGTTCATTGCAAGGAAAGGTATGATCCGCACAGGCTTGTTCAAGATTCTGCAAAGTATGAAACCTTGAAGAAGGTAATAAACATCAGCCCTGCAGAAAACCACCCAGGGGACGAGAAGTCTAAGGAACTTATCTGTGTTATCATTATTGTCACTGTCATCATGATGTTACCAGTTATTCACTGAGCGTTCACTTTGAATTGATCATTCCACATCCATTATGCCATGACACAAGTACTATTATGATTTCTTTTCTTTCTGAAACAGAGTCTCGCTCTGTAGCCCAGGCTGGAGTGCAGTGGCACAATCACGGCTCACTGCAACCTCCAAATCCTGGGTTCAAGCAATTCTCCTACCTCAGCCTCCCAAGTAGCCAGGATCACACATGTGCACCATCACACCAAGTTATTTTTTTGTATTTTTAGTAGAGACGGGCTTTTGCCATGTTGGCCAGGTTGGTCTTGAACTCCTGGTCTCAAGTGATCTGCCCACCTGGGCCTCCTAAAGCGCTGGGACTACAGACATGAGCCACTGCACCTGGCCCATAAGTGCTCTTACTATTCCACTTTCTGGAGGGGAAAAGTGAGGTCCAGCAAAGTTGGGAAGGTTTCCACAGCTGTTCAGTGAAACACAGGCAGAGCCAGACTTGGAAGCCAGTCAATGACATTCCACAGCTCACATTTTCCCCCAGCCTTACTGAGGTACAGTTGACAAAAACTGAATGTATTCGAGATGTACAAAGAGATGAGGTATGTGTACACTGTGTAATGACTAATGTAGTCAAATGAACGCATCCGTCAACACCCACAGGTATCGTTTTTTAACTCTGTGATCTTCATCACACAACAGGGGGTGCTGAGGACACCTCAGACTTCTCTTAGCAAGTTTCAAGTAGGAGAGGCCAGGATAAAGGAAGGAAGCCAGGGATGCGGAGGAGGACAGTGAATACACACATCGAGGTAAACAGTTTTGGCTTGGGGGCGGTCATTATTTCTGTGTAGAACAAAACAAAACCAATAAACAACAAAAAAAGTCATAAAGACCATTTTTCCAGCCCAGATTTTGACAATGAGAAGTGGTACATCCTACTGGCATTGGTTGAAAATCACCCCCGGGCTTTGGCCACGGCTGCAGGCGAGATTCAATGCCCAGAGCCTCAGCTCACCACACACTGCCCCGTGTGTGGCGGTGAAACCCAGGCCCCAGCGGATGCCGTGGCCTCCACCCCACTGCAGCTGCTGGTGCGATCTGCCTTTGTCTCCAGCCTCCGACCCCTAACCCTGTCTTCCCTCCACAGCAGGGGGAAAAAAAGTGGTACATCCTAGAGGAGTGGTTCTCAACCAGCAGGGATTTTGATCCCAGAGACGTGGCCACATCTGGAGACATTTGTGATTATCACAGCTGGGGGAAGGGGGTGCCACCAGCATCTAGTGGGCAGCAGCTAGGCGTGCCATGAAACATCCTACTACACACAGGACGGCCCCCATGACAAAGGATTCTGTGGCCCAAAATGTCAATAGTGTTGGGGTTGAGAACCCTGGCATAGAGCAAGTCACTTGACCTAGCTGGGCCTCACTTTTGTCCTTTGTTAAGTGGTGACAGCCATGTCTACCTTTCATTAACCATGTTTACCCTTCATTAAAGTATTTATGAGCAGTAAATATATCTACTGTCTGGCCCATGACAGGCACTCAAAACAGCAGCTGATACTAATGGCATAATCATCCCTGTCAGCATCGCCACCATCATTAAATAGGAGAAGTACCTGCATTAGGGATTGGCACAGTGTGACCCACTGCCCCCTGCCTGTTTTGGTAAATAAAGTTTTATTGGCACTCAACCATGTTTACAAATTGTCTTGGGCTGTTTCAGTGCTTCAATGGCAGGGGATCACATGGCCCACAACACCGAAAGATTTTAGTATTCATCCCTTTATAGAAAAAAGTCTGCTGGCCTAGGAATGATCAAGAAATGTGAAGTGCTATACCAAAAACAAATTGTTATAATTCTGATGTGTCAAAAAAAATTGTAGGAAAGTTCTTTCTTCCCCCCACATATATAAGGGCCATGGGCACAAAGTTACAGGTGCAGAGCATTCTAATTGCTGAAAGCCAATTTTATCCACTCGATTTTATCACTTTTCATCAAAATTGACCACCACTTTGCTTTAAAATACACGCCATCACAGCAGTTCAAACCTCTAACACCAGGAAGGCAGTCATTATGATACTTACAGAGAAACTGAGATCTGATATCTCACTCTCCTCCCGAGCCAGAGCACAGGAAGAGGAGGATTTTCCATTAATTTTAAAAGCGTTTTACCACCAAAAGAAGAAAATTTTTTCAAGAAGACAAAAAGATAATATTTTAGCATTTAAATCTAGTTTTCTTGACAAAGGGAAAATGATTTCTACATATTACATAGTAGGAATCGGGTTGTTACCATAGAACATATTTCATTTTGAGGAGAAGAACTGAGTTTAAAAGATTCATTTTTGGAAACGTTAATCTCGGGCACCTGGAGATGAAAGTGCTGGTGCACAGAAGTTGGTCTTTGTCGAAAGACAGTTTTCAATTTTTTTAAGACTCATCTCCCTTCTCTACCTTAAAATGGATTTAAAAAAAAAAAAACTACTTAAAGGGAGTGGGGGGAAAAAAAAACCCAATTTCAATATCCTTTGCTAAAGAAACAGTCTTTGCTCAAAACAGGGCAGAGTTGCCTGTGTGACCCAGAGAAATAAGTGAATTGAAACTTTTCTAAAGTACTTGTCACTGTAAAAGAGTTGCTGAGAGTTTGCCCTGGCAAAGCTGAGTTTTCGGTACTGAAAATGGAATCTGTGAGTCACTCCAAGGAAGCCCGAGGAAACAGGGTATATTCAGCTCTCTGCTCCACCGGTTCCAGAGGTAAAATGTACCTTCGTCAACGGAAGCTGCAGAAAAAGCAGGATACTGATGGGAAAAAATTAGCCATGAAGGAAGTTGTGAGAGTTGTTTTCTCAAAAACAAAACTAAGAAAGCCGTGGGCGACTTGGCAAGCAAAAGTTCTTGGGTTGGTAGGAAGAGAAGGAATGTTAAGGGATTCTGGCAACTTCTCCTGGAAGGCTGGCTTCACTGCCCCATGGTGGGGTGTGTGCGTATCCTTAAAGGGAACCAGTGACCCCACTACCTGTCATCCTAGGAAAGTCAACCCTGGGATGAGTAGAAGTGGAGAAGCAAGGACATGGAAAGTGATATGGTTTGGCTGTGTCCCCACCCAAATCTCATCTTGACCTATAACTCCCATAATTCCCATGTGTTGTGGGAGGAACCCATGGGGATAACTGACTCATTGGGGCAGTTTACCCCACAACGTTCTCGTGGTAGAGAATAAATTTCACAAGATCTGATGGTTTTATAGGGGGAAACCCCTTTCACTTGGTTCTCATTCTCTCTTTGCCTGACACCATGTAAGACGTGCCTTTCACCTTCTCCCATGATTGCAAGGCCTCCCCAGCCATGTGAAACTGTGAATCCATTAAGCTTCTTTTTTTTTTTTTTTTTTTAATAAATTACCCAGTCTTGGATATGTCTTTATCAGCAGCGTGAAAACAGGCTAATACAGGAAGGGGCAGTCATCTCTTCCCTGGGGCTCCAGCTACGTTAGGCCTGGACACAAAGGCCCAGAGAGGTCCAGGGCAGCTGTAGTCCTTAGCCAAGTGACAGCCAGCCAGTAGGGAGGCAGGGAGCCAGCCTGGGGACATAGACAGGTCTGGGCTGTGACTGAAATGACCTGAACCTACCCAGAGACGAACTGTGTTCCCCACTGAGCATAGACAAAGGGCAGGGAGGCGGGACCAGCTAGCAGGGAATCGTGATGGCGGCAGCCGTGATGGTGGCAGCATGAGCCCACAGCTGCCCAGAATGCTGCAGGCAGACAGCGGAAGGAGGCAGGTGACTGTGGACTTCCCAGGCCTGGGAGTAGAAAGGGTGAGTCTTTAGAAACCAAGAAGACTCATTCTCCCTGAGTAAGCACGCCAGGCCATTCTCAGCCCATCGGAGGAGGGAGGAACGAGAGAAGATTTCCAGCGACCCTGTGCATGACAGGGTTGAGGGCTGTTCCACTGAGAGTGACAATGTCTGTCCCCAAAACAGGTAAATGAGACAAGAAGGTTCCCCACCACAGCAGGCACCCCACCCGAGAGATGAGGGGTGACAGGCGGCCATGCATACAATTCCCTGCTTGATCTATAAACGCTACACATTGGAAATGATGATTCCCAGGCCACAGATGCAGACATCTGAGGCTCACAGAGGTCGGGTGACAGGGCCCAGGCATGCGCCTAGAGCCAGGATTTCGATTCTCACATTCTGACCAAGAGTGGGGACAGATCGTCATCTCCTGGTGTTTGGATTCAAAGTTCTCCCCAGAGAGTGGCTGTGAGCTTCAGGTCTGGAATCTGAACACCTACGTGACCCTGACCATCAGTAACCTCACCACACTTCAGTTTCCTCCTCTGTATAGTGGGAATGAGAGTAATACCACCACACAGAGTGGTTATAAGGATCACATGAGATAAATAAAGTGCTTAGGAATATGCCTGGCACTCTGTAAGCACTGAATGAACGCAAGCTTGCCAGCCTGATAAGGATTTTAACAATCACTGAGAAAGATATCTGCAGCTTTCCAAAAGAACAGAATGGCTCAAAATTAATTGATAAAAAGGATTCTTTGTACTTTATTTTTTTAATCCATTCAAATATGCCCCAAAGTAGATTAAATAAAACGTTCAGTATGTTCTTTCTACCAAGCTATTGGATCAAATCACCCTATTAGCTGAGCTAAATAATTCATTTAGCTAATTCGCACTGTAATGAATCAGGAGAAGCTACAAAACCTCAAAGTCGTTCCAAGTCCAATTTCAAGTCTTTTTCAGGCTTTAGAAAAGTCTTCCACTAGAAGACAGTCATAAAATGTGTCAGGAAACAGAAACGATGAGCTTAACCTCTACCTCGGGCCGACTCATCTTCAGAAACGAGCACACTGTCTGAAGAGCAGGAAAGCAGTCACCGCTGTTATCAGAACTGGGTCCAAATGTCAGCTCTGCCACTTGCTGACTATGCAACTTGGGATATTCTACTCAACCTTTCTGAGCCTCAGTATCCACCATCACCTACCTTGCAGGGCTGTCGTGAAGATTAAATGACATGATGCATATAATGGGGCCAGGCATGGTGACTCACACCTGTAACCCCAGCACTTTGGGAGGCCAAGGTGGGAGGATCATTTGAGGCCAGAAGTTCAAGACCGGCCTGGCCAACATAGCAAGACCCCATCTCTTTGAAAATATATGCATAATAATAAAAAGATGTATATGACGCCCCTGCCCAGTGTTTGACACATAGTACGTGCTTATTAAATGGTGTCAATTATATTAATTTGGATTTAAATAGTTTGTCTATTCATTATTCATTCATTAATAAGAGTGAACTACTCTAGTGAAAATTTCTATGCATTCTACATAAGAAAGTTGCTCAGCTGGACGTTAGCAACAATTCTTACATAAGAGCTTAAACAAGGTTAGTAAAACCTCTGATCCTTACAAGCTTAACTAACACTAGAGCCACTGTGCCTTGTATCTGCCTCGCAGGGGGAAGAGAACAAGGAAGGGACAGAAGATTTTAGATCCTTCAAATAAAACAAACAAGAATATCACACTATTAGAAGCAAAGTCCTACGTCTCCCTATTACATACGGGGAGATGTTTCTAAAACGACAGGGCACCTGGAGGCAATGCTTTTTACAAGATGTCTTCCAAGCCAAACTGCTCCAAGTCATTCAAGCTGAAAGTCTTCTGGCAGTGCCCCTGGCAATCGACTAGTAGAGTACCTTTAAGAAACAGAAGCCTCTCTGCACCACCGACCTGACAAAACTCTACCTTCCGGAACAGGTCTGAAATGACTGGCTGGGACTTAGGAGGAAATTCCTATCCAAAGGCCAAGAGTGGCCATGGGAGGAAGGTGCAGCTCTCCACATGCACCTGTGGTAGGGAGAATCAAGACAGAGAAAAGGGAGAACTTTCCAATCCTACCACTTTCAGAAAAAGAAACATTAATTGTAGCATCTGAAACCTAAAAGACTCTCTAGTAGGAATGACAAACAGTGCTAAAAAAGGAACTACGGAGGCGTCTTGCCTCTGTCTCACTCTATGGTCTATCAGTCAGTTGCCACCTGACACACCCAGGTGGCCAAACCTTCGCACCTGCTGTTCCTGCCATCTGGACTGCCCTTCCCCACCCTGTCTCACTGGCAAAGTTCTATTCTACCTGCAAAGCCCAGCTTCAAAACGAACATTTCTGCACTATCTTCTCCAATACACCCCAAACCACAACCCCTCCACCAGCAGATCTGACAGCGACAATTTCCCTCCTCTTTTGACTCACTGATTTCTTGCTGCTAAAAATTATTATTTTCTGATGCTAACTCGACTACTAGGCTGTGAGCCCCCCCAAGGCAAGGGAGAGGGCTGATTCTTCAATATATCCACTGATCTGGCTCTCACTCACTCATCCATTCATTCATGCACTGAGCACTGAAGTGAACCTCGGTTTTCTGCCACCATGGCATCCGCTTCCCCTAACAACAGTCCCAGTTTTCATCTGGGGATCCATCCCTCTCCCCAACCTCCCTTCTCCACGTCTCCATGGAGCTCTTCCCTGTCTTAGCACCAGCCAGATCCTGTGATCAGCTGAAAGAATGGAACCTAAGTGGACTCTACAGAGTAAATGTGAGGTTTTTGACAGGAATGGAGACAGACTCTTGCTTTTTCCCATGAATGTGAACCTGGAAGAAAAACTGTGTGCCCAGGGGTGATCACAATCATGTGTGACCCTGAGGAGGAAAACCTATTGATACGGTTTGCCTGTGTCCCCATCCAAATCTCACCTTGAATTGTAGCTCCCACAATTCCCACGTGTCGTAGGAGGGAGCAATGGGAGGTAACGGAAGGATGGGGGCAGGTCTTTCCCGTGCTATTCTCGTGACAGTGAGTCTCACGAAATCTGATGCTTTTATAAGGGGGAGTTCCCCTGCACAAGCTCTCTCTCTTTGCCTGCCACCATCCATGTTAAACACGACTTGCTCCTCCTTGCCTTCTGCCATGATTGTGAGATCTCCCCAGCCATGTGGAACTGTGAGTCCGTTAAGCCTCTCTTTCTTCCCAGTCTTGGGTACGTCTTTATCAGCACCATGACAATGGACTAATACGCCTACCAAAAATGATGTCAACCCAGAAAGGGAAGAGGAAAGCACACTAAAGAGAGAGAAACAGGAGCCTGGTAACACAGCTTAAGTATCAAGCATTTGCCACAGCTAAAGCCAGACTTTTCCTTGGGCCAAGGGATTCCCTTCCTCGAGATTACCACGACAGGCTCGACTCAGTGGTAATAACAAGCTGAGCAGATACCAGTCAATTCTTGTTCTTACAAAGTCTATAGTGGATCCGGCAACACAACAGAGCAACTCTCCTCCAAGCAGTGACTCAGGAATCCAGGCTAGTGTCATTTTCTAGCTATGCATCATAGAACACACGGCTTCCAGAATCACCATGGCAGGGGAGCAAGAACCAAGAAAACTCATTCCCACTCTCCTATGCCTCAGTCTAGGATAACGCTCATCACCTCTACTTTCAACCCATTGGCCAAAACTAGTCACAGAGTCCCAAGCTACCCATAAAGGAGACTAGGAAATGCATCTGTCCTATGTGTCTACAAAAAGAAAAATGAGACAGACCTTGATAAATAACACAGTCTTTGTCATGGACAGCCTGAGCCAAACTTTTTTATTCTGCAACCAAAAAAAACTATTTATTCAATGATACAAGCATCAACCAGGTACCAGAGGTCATGAAGAATGAACACAGATAAGTGGGGCACATTCACAACACCGTACTAGCAGGATTAGGAGAGGTGACACAAAGGACGTGCAGGACACCTGTGGCAAACTGAACCCAGTCTTCAGGAGTACAGTAGGGTGATTCGAGAAGGCTTCCAGGATGAGATTTGAAAGATCAGAAGTCAGCCAGGGAAAATGGACAGAGAGGGTTCATGAAAAAAGAACAGGGTTCCAGGTGGGACCTTATATCTGCCTGTGTAAAGGTCTGCAGTGAGAACACATCCATTTGAGAAAGGAAAACATGCTCAGAGTGGGAAGGCAAGAACACAGCAAAAAGGCTTACTTTAACATGTGTACACGTTACTTTTACAGGAACCTAAGGGCGAAAGTGAGCCACTGGCAAGTTTTAAGCAGAAAAAGAAAGGGACCAAGCAGACTGGGTCCGGAGTAGTTTGTCATTGTCCATCTACATGCATTAAATGCCACAAGTCCCTCCCTCCTCCCTGTCTCGGCGTTCTTCACTCTCCCCGCACCCCCAGTTTCTCCAGCTCCACACTGCCAGTGATGAGCCCTTGACGTTGCCAGCAGGCTGAGCTCATGCAGCATTCAAGACAGCCCCGTCCCTTCCCCGGGTGTATTCTGAACTCTGAGCCCAACCTTGACAGAACGACATCTCTTTTACTCGCTTCCATCAAGGCCATAGGACTCCTTCTGGCTTCCTGAAGCCACTTCCCGCCTCAAAGAGGAAGGCAAATATAAAACAGGCCCAAAATAGTGTGGGTCTGAAAAGCTGAAAACCAGCCACTATAATTACAAGTATTTTTATCTATCGCCCAAAAAAGGACTACTGGATCATTTTCCAAGTGTTTCTCTAAGGAAGTTCATCTGTTCATTCGCAAGTACTCCCGACTTCCAGATCAGAGGCACAACCGGAAATGAAGCTTCAGCAGAAATGGAAGCGAAACAGAACACACGGGGTGGAGACACAGCCAAGACCAGGGCCCGGCGCTGCCACCGGAGAGGGTGGCAACCTCGCCATGAAATGGGAAACGAGGTATCCAAGGTTCTGTGAGAGAAATCAAAAGATCAGCAAAGATAGACACTACAAAGCTGGGGGCGCGAGCATGCCTGCACAGTGGCACGACTGTGACCTGCACCTGAACACACCCCAGGCAAATGCAAAGAGGTAACTGAGAGGCCAGGGGAGAGGTGGGAAGAAGGAAGAGCCATTGAGAAGAAGACAGTGCCAATAGCGGACCCTTTTCCTTCTGCTGCACAGGCGGACAACCCCAGCACACAGGAACAGATGGGGACACCCAGTGGGTACAAGAGGCATCAGAAGGGGCCTGCCATCCAAGCCAGCACACACGGCTATTTACCCAGTAAGTGCTCACTTCAGAAACCGTGTCGCCAGCCAGAATCCGTTTCCATTCTCCCTCCTCATCGCTTCCATCGTTCCCTAGTTCTTGACAAGCTAATAGCCAGCATGTTTGTCACTGAGTTCATTTTCCTGGCTTGCTTAGAACTAAAAGTTAGAGCTACCAGGCAAGGCAGGCCTGATTCCTGTTTCTAGTCAGGTACAGAGAAGGCCACAGAGGGTGATGGGAAGAGTACCAACTCTGGGGTCAGTCAAGGGGTCAAATCTTGCTTCTACCCATGCTAGCCCTGTGACCTCAGGCAGGTGACTTAGCCGTTCCAACCCTCGGCTTCCTCATCTGTAGGTCTGCAGAGAACAACGAATCAGACAGTCCATGTAATGCAATTAACACAGTGCCTAAAAATAGAATAGCCCCTCAATTTGCCCTAACTGCTATTACCTTCATTATCTTTTTTTGTTTGTTTGTCTGTTTGTTTTGGAGACGTCTCACTCTGTCACCTAGGCTGGAGTACAGTGGCGCCATAATAGTGATGCAGGACTGATGAGCTCCCAAAGAAGGGCTTAGCCTGCAAGGGTTCTTGGTTGTGCCCGGGAAAGTACTCAAGGGCAAGCTGGAGGTAGTAGAAAACAGCTTTATCGAAGCAGCGGTGTCACAGCTCCAGTGGAGTGACAGCTCCGGGACTGCTCCTGCAGAGCAGGGTGACCGGTAGACAGAAGGCAGCAGCTCAGGGCAGTTGTGCAGTCACATTTGTACCTACTTTTAATTACGTGTAGATTAAGGGGTCGTTTATGCAGAAATTTCTAGAGAGGAAGTATTAACTTTCGGGTCATTGCCATGGAAAGGAGCGGTAACTCCTGGATGTTGCCATGACGATGATAAACTGACATGGTACCCACAAGCATGTCTGATGGAAAGCTGCTTCCACCCAGCCCTGTTTTAGCTACTAGTCAGTTTGGTCCAGTGTCTGAGTCCCACCTCTGGAGTCAAGTCCCACCTCCTCCTTCAACAGCTCACTGCAGCCTTGACCTTCTGGGCTCAAGCAATCTTCCTGCCTCAACCTCCTGAGTGGTTGGGACCACAGGCATGCTGCTGCACCCGGCTAGTTTAAAAAACATTGTTTTGTAAGTACAGGGTCTCACTACATTGCCCAGGCTGTAACATCAATATCTATAGCTGCTTTTCATAAAATGTCACAAAAAACCCAACAGGCCACCGAGTACCACACACATAATAGACCCTCAAAAGGCACTGGTGGGAGAAATTCTCCAGGATCAACAACCCAGGTTCTTCAACTAATAAATGACACGTAAGGAAGAAAGGGAGAGGCAAGGAGACACAGGTGACAGAACACACAGATTAAAAGAGACTCAAGAGATCCGTCCCTAATCGTGAGGTGGGGACCTTACTAGGATCCTGACGCAAACATCTGTTTAAACTGCAAATGTGAACACTCACCAGATACTTGACAATACCAAAGAATTACTGCCAACTTTTGGTGCGATAACGATCCTACAGAGTGTTTTCTGTTTTAAAAAGAGAGCCCTTGTAGTTTACTACTAATATATTCCCAACTACTTAGGGGCAAAATCAACGTTGTGCTTCGGATTTCTTTCCAAACGCTACGTGATACTGGGGAAACAGGAGGGTAAGTGGGTGAAACAACACTGGCCAAGAGTTGATAACTATTGAAGTAGGGTGATGACTATATGGAAGTTCTTTATGCTCTTTTGCCTATTCTTTACCAGTAAAATATATACGTATTTTTAAAAAAACATAGACACCTGTGTGAGATACAGCCTGCCTCCTCCTCCTGGAGAGACCTTTGTTAGGGAAGGAGTCCATTTGTAAAGGAGACCACGCTGGAGGCTGGAAATTCATGCGCTGGTGAAGCCTGCAGGCTGGGTCACACGTCCTCATCCTCAAATCCCTCACTTTCCCAGGGCCTGTGCAGCTGTGCTCCTGACCTGTGTGTGTTGTTAACTGAAGTCAAGGCAGGCAGCCAAGCAAAGGGCACATCCAAGAGGCAGAAAAGCTCTGAGCTTAGCCATCTTGGGTAAATGAGATGCTCCAGTTCCTTGTTCGGGAAGCTGCGGATGAGAAAGAGTGAGCCAGGGGCCCCCTGAAAGACCTTCTTAAAGAAGCTCCTCTCCCTGACACTCCAACCTGAGAATCACTGGGACTAGCATGACCCCTTCTTTAACAGGCTTTTTAAAGCGTGACTATGGTATTGCAGTAATGTGGGGTTTTTAAAAGAGCTCTTATCTTTTAAAGATAGATTCTGAAATACTCAGGAATGTAATAATATGGAATCTGGAATTTTCTTCAAAATACCATGAGAAGCTGAGGTTTGAGGGGTGGGACAAGATACAGATGAAGCAAGATTGGCCAGGAGTTACTAACAGCTACAGCCAGGTGATGGGTACACAGAAGCTCATTACACTCATTTATATCTGTGTATGTTTCAACTTTTACGTAACAAAAAGATTTTAAGAACTCCTTGGAGGTTTAGCTCTGTTAGTCATTCATACTTTAGTGGGAATTACACCTATCCTGCTAGAAACTATAACTTCTTACCCTTTTTCACTGATACATAGGAGGCACTTAAACACTCAGTTTTGCTTGGTAATCAAACTATATGAGGTAAGAGCCTTGTCTCAATCCACTCAGTTTCATGTGATTTAAAAAAAAAAAAAGGACAGGCATGGTGGCTCACACCTGTAATCCCAGCACTTTGGGAGGCCGAGGTGGGCAGATCACTTGAGGTCAGGAGTTTGAGACCAGCCTGGTCAATTTGGTGAAATCCTGTCTCTACTAAAAATACAAAAATTAGCTGAGCATGGCAGCACATGCCTGTAATCCCAGCTACTACGGAGGGGGAAGCAGGAGAATCGCTTGAACCAGGGAGGCAGAGGTTGCAGTGAGCCGAGATCGTATACCACTGTACTCCAGCCTGGGCAACAGTGAGACTCCATTTAAAAAAAAAAAAAAAAAAAGAGTCACATCATACGTTTCACTTTGAGTATCAGTTTAATGTACATCTCAGCTCAGAGTTTTTTATCCTAAGTCCTGATACAGAATCCGGTATTTTACTGAAAAGCCCATGCTGCTCTTATATAAAAATGACTCCTGGACAAGTCAAAAGTGTTGGAACCCACTGGTGCCAATTTATGAGGCAAACACTGGTGGTGTAACTGCTCCCAAGGTGCTGGCTGCTTCTGGAATGTTTACAGTTTATTAAAATGATGATCACATTCACAGTTATCTACAGCATGTGATTATGAGTGTATTTTTTACCAGCTTGATGTTTAAGCTTACTTTTCCATTAATAGCAACTCTGCCATTATAATGAGAACAAATGTTGCTAATACACCATTATTTTACCCATGAGAAAAATTCAGGGACTAACCACACTCAGACAGTAAATGATAAGTGTCCTATAATTTTAAAAATCAATCAACAGCTAGCCGAGCCCTGCCATATGGAAGGAAGTAAAGTTCTGTTTGCAGAGGATGGACCGGCAATATTGAAGTACAAGATACACAAGTGGGGCAAACAGCTAGAAAACAGTGCCAGCAAGCAAGACCTGGGAGAGCCTGAAGGCAGCATGAGGGAGCTAAGCCCTGGTAAACAGTGAGCGGAAGGAGAACTGAATTACATACCGATACAAAGCTTTATGTAAGTGAGGGCGCCGCTGGTAAACAAAAGCAAAAGTCCTTATACAAAAATCCAGTATTTTATTGAAAAGCTCATGCTGTTGTTATATAAAAATGACCCCTGGACACATGAAAAGTGTTGGAACCCATTGGTGCCAATTTATGAGGCAAGCACTGGCAGTGTAACTGATCCCAAGGTCCTGTAAAAGAAAAAAAAAACAGATTCTAACCTAAACTAAAATAGAATTCACTATAAACAGGCAGAAAAGTGGGGAAATTGGGCTCAGAAAAGTAACTGGGGCCAGGCACAGTGGCTCACGCCTATAATCCATCCCATCACTGTGGGAGGCCGAGGCAGGTGGATCACGTGAGGTCAGGAGCTCGAGACCAGCCTGGCCAAGATGGTGAAAACCCATCTCCGTTAAAAATACAAAAAATTAGCCGGGTGTGGTGGCATGCATCTATAATCTCAGCTATTTGGGAGGCTGAAGCAGGAGAATTGCTTGAACCTGGGAGGCAGAGGTCACAGTGAGCCGAGATTGTGCCATTGCACTCCAGCCTAGGTGACAGAATGAGACTCTGTCTCAAGAGAAAAAAAAAAAAAGAAAAAGGAACTGAAACCAGAGTAATTCTGGCAGGTTCAACACAGAAAACCACTGGAGTCTTACCAGACTCATTGCTAGTAGTCTATTGAATAAATGCTTATTGTTAATTGCTATTCAATAAATGGCCTCCCAAGCATTGCTGCATTCTTATATACCTTCAGCGTTAAACCCCCATTGGCCTAGCTCAAGTCATGTGCCCAGCCCTGAACCAAAACCAGGGCAAAGCACTTGGATGTACTGTCCCACCCAGACAGCATGCTATGGTGGAGAGGGAAGCCCTCCAAAGGAAGTCAGGACAGAGGGGAGAAGAGGAAGCACAGAGACACCTCCTGTATACTGCAGGCACTCAGCTGGGTTCTTTATGTGCCATTCCCAAAACAAACCCACTCGCAGGTACGACTGGCTGCATTTCACTAATGGAGAACTTGAGGCTTAGAGAGGTTAGGGGCTGTGTCCAGGAACATATGGCAGCAAGTGGCAAATCTGAACTCAGTCTGACATGCGATACATGTGCTTTCTAAGTCACCAGGCTGCAGAAGGCAGCGACAAAGTGATGCAGGCCCAAAGTCCAAATGTCGCCAACATGTCACATTGTTGTGAAGGCAACTGCTGAAAAAGAATAGAACATCTCTGAAGATGAGTGCAAACCAAAGGAAATGTACTTAAAAGAGGTAAAGAAGCAAGAGACTCAGAAGAGATCTATCTTGGATGTGTTCAATATATTTTATCTTCAAAACCCTGGTGAGAAAAATTGTTTCTCTTCTGATGTCTTAGAATTTCAAGAAGGATGGGGAAGTGAACAGCAGAAATTCTGAGCATCACTAACAGTCTCTAAGAAGCGGCGAGGAATTATCTAAAGAAGCTGTGGTTAGGTGCCAACCTCGGCAGAGCTGCTGTCAAAGACACGGCTCCAGGTCTGTGGGTATAACCCCACCTCTGCACTTCAATCCTGTGTCCTGACGATCAGAACAGGCACGTCTGCCTCATCCACAAGAAGTCGCTCTGCAACTGGCTCACGTCTGTAATCCCAGTACGTTGGGAGGCTGAGGTGGGTGGATCATGAGGTCAAGAGATTGAGACCATTCTGACCAACATGGTGAAACCCCCATCTCTACTAAAAATACAAAATTAGCTGGGCATGGTGATGCATGCCTATAGTCCCAGCTACTCAGGAGGCTGAGGCAGGAGAATCGTTTGAACCCAGGAGGCAGAGGTTGCAGCGAGCTAAGATCACACCTCTGCACTCCAGCCTGGCAACAGAGTGAGACTCTGTCTTAAAAAAAAAAAAAAAAAAAAAAAAAAAAAAAAAAAGCTCCATCTAGTGTAGTGAATGCCATTTCAGGGATGTCTCTGTTTCAACCTCACAACTTCTTGGCTCATCTCCTACAACCATCAACACTGCTACTCCCAGGCTAGGAAAAGTCACAAAGGGAGGAGAAAGGAAGCTAAGGGCTGGACACTGAGAATGCACTCAATGTGTGTGCATGAACTGAGTTGGCACCATCTATTACTCAATGGCCTCCCCAGGCTCTCCAAGCTATGCTTCCTGCTAACACTGAGGGCCAGAGGAAAGTGTGCCTCCTCTACAGAACTCATGTGCTCTTATTAGCTATCTAATCTAATTTCTAATTAGCTATCTAATCTAATTTCCACCAGGATGCTCTGAGCTCTAGTTAAGACTTAACTGTGGGCCAGGTGCAGTGGCTCACACCTGTAATCCCAGCACTTTAGGAGGCCAAGGCGGATGGATCACCTAAGGTCACCTAAGGTTAATTGAGACCAGCCCATTTAAAGAGGGCATAATGGCATTGACTTTAGGTCTTCACGCCTTCATGCCTGAACCTTGAGCCCTCCCGTTTGGTAGTTCCACACTCATCCTCTCACAGCTGGCCAGAATAGCCAGGCAGGTGAACCCTGCAGTAACTCCCCACATGACCTGATCCTCTCCACACATCCCAGCTGAGGTCAGCACAGCAGGAGATGAGACTTTCACATGGTCAAAGCAAAGCAGGTGATGACACAGCCAGGACACAGCCACAGTACCACCTTTCTCCCCTCCTCCACTCTGTTCCGACCTGTGAGTCTCCTTTCAGTGCCTGCCAATGCTTTCCTTGTATTCAGCCTCTGTTCTTGCTGTTGCTGATGCAGAAAGCAGGCATCTGATCAACACTGAAATACATCATCCAACCACGCGGCCCACGAATGAACCAGTGGCACTTGGCTCAGAGGGTCAAACACCCAATCACTGTCTTCTTGCACCCCCACCCGACCCCACCCTACACGCTGCCCCACAGGTCGAGAATCTCCACGGAGAGTGGTGCCTGGACCCAGCACTCAATGCCTTTGTGGACCCTGCAAAGCAGGCGCCCTTGCTGAGCTGCACTGGTCTGACGGACTCCTCACCTTAGCACCTTTGTTCCCCAGAGGAACAGAACCTTTCATCCTGCACTTTCATTCTGAGAACCTTTCACCCTCTCTAAGCTCATCAGGCCTTCTTTCATTCAGTAAATCCAGACATCCCCATCCTAGGGAGAATTTAAAAATTCAAGGGTTATGCAGCATCTACCATTTGCCAATAAGTGGCTGTGGAATGTAGAGAGGTGGCAAAGACACTGTCCCGCCTTCCAGGGACTCGGAGTCCACTAGGGGAAAGAAATACACAAGTCATCCCAGTCCTGAGATTGGGGCCCTGTTTCCCTCTCCACTTGGGCCTTCCAGGCATAGACTCGCAGCCCAGAACCCTGGCATTGCCACCAGACAAGTCTGAGTCTCATGGCCCCACTGAGGGAGCTCCCAAGGAAGGGCACAGCGGTGGGCAGAGACCACACAAGAGTGCCCTGTCCCCAGGCCTCCCCAGCCTGGCTTTTGACTCATCCCCACCAGCCTGTGTGTTAAGGCCTCAGCTTGCCTTCCCTTGCGCTCACTTGAGTTAGAATGCAAGATGTTTCTAAAGTCACCTTCCTTCTTTAGAGTCAATTTAGAGACCAGACAAAACAGATGGTAAGAATGGCAGCCTGAACCAGCAATGAACTTAGGGGAACCCCCTCCAAGGCCCTGGGCTTCTGAAACCCACCCAAGCTCAGGCATGTCTCCACAGCAATGAGTGAGTGTTTTCCTGATTATCAAAATAAAACTCACTGTAGAAGATTTAGAAATAACCAAAAGTATGCTTGTCTAGTTAGCATGTGTATATATGTACATACACACATGGCTTATAATACTACCACCAAGGGACCATTACAACGTGTACACACAGCTCATCAAAAACAGCTTCTCATCTTCACCATCGAATATGGTAACAATCGATGGTTTTTGGAAAACCTCTTTATCATATCCAAGAACTACCATTATTCCTCATATATGAAGAATATTGTTTATCAGGTATCAATAAAGTTATAAAATGATTTTTCATTACCTACCAAGATAAATATCTGGTTTTCCTCTTTGAGGGCCACTAATGAGATGAATTACATGGATGAATATCTAGCACGCAGCCATCCTTGCAATCCTAAATAAACCCTATGTTTTACGTGCACTGTTCTTTTAATATGTGACTGAATTTGAGTAACGACTTTCTAGAATTTTTGTACGTCTTATACACAGATGATTCTATTTGATAGTGTTCTTTTTTATGCTATCTTTGTCAGGATTTTTTTATATCATGGTAATGCATACCTGAACCAAGAGAGAGATGTATAAAAACTCTCTCAGGAAATATAAATAGCAAAGGGCTCTTTGTGTATTACCTTGAAGAGTTTCCTAGAAATCACCATGAAACCATCTAGGCTTGCCGTCTTCTAAGGAAGCAGTTCTTCAGTGACTTGTACAACTTTATTCCAAAGTGTTTTTGTTTTTTGTTTTGTTTTTTCTTTTGAGGGCAAGGGGTTCCCTTTGACCAGTCTGCCTCATCTTCAATTAATTCTGATAAGGAATGTTTTTTATGAAAAATAGTTCACCTCATGCATATTTTCACTTTTAACAGCACAAAGGTGCATGCGATATTCTCTCCTGTTTTCATCTCCATATGTTACAATTATTTCCTTTTTAATGTTACATATATATTTTTCTCTTATTTCCTTATTGTAAGTGCCAGAAATTTCCAATAATTAAGTGATGTTTCAAAGGATCAGTTCATACTTCTCTTTATAAAGCACACTGACTTGGTCTTGTTTTGTTTTGTGGGGCTGAAGAGTTGCTTGGTTGTTTTGCTCATATGACTTTAGAACAGGCTATGCTTGTCCTGAAAAGTCTCCAAAGCAGCCAACATCAAAAACAAAGATGCAGACTCCTTACCTCGATGAGCTTTCTTTCATAGGAGCTTGCAAGTTCTTCAGCAATTTCCCCCGGCTTCTGTTCAGTTACTGTAACTTCTCCATCAACACTCCAAAGATTTGGCACAACTTTAGAGAAAGAGAGACATGTCATAAATATTTCAACAGTATCGAAAATTATTCTCCCAGGAAAAAAAGAAAAAATTCTTCTTTCTCAGATGACTTCAGATTGAAAATGCTCTCAAGAAACACACACACACACACACACACACTTACTAATTACTTAACCAATGGGACATTTTCACCTTAGTACAATAAAACGAGTGATAAGGCCTGCATGGTGCTGTGTGCCTGTAGTGTCAGCTGCTCAGGAGGCTGAGGGGAGAGGACTGCTTGAGCCCAGGAGGTCGAGGATGCCATAAGCTATGATTGTGCCAGTATCATCCAGCCTGGGTGACAGAATTAGACTTTGTCACTTAAAAAAAAAAAAAGCGATAAGCTGTAATTTTAAAATGCAAGAACTGTCAGAAGATAGAAGCACAGGAGTCAACGAATAATCTTGTCACTACTTTCCATTTCAGGAGAAAGCAGGCAATGTTTTGACAGATTTGGCAAGACATAAGAGCCTACATTTGTTGTTTTGGTTTTTTTGGGAGGGGGGAGTGGAGGTTTTGTTTTGTTTCGTTTGAGATGGGGTCTTCTCTGTCACCCAGGCTGGGGTACAGTGGCACAATCAATCATACAGCTCACTACAGCCTCGAATTCCTGGGCTCAAACGATCCTCCTGCCTCAGCCTCCTGAGTCACTGGGACTGCAGGCATACCCCTGCTGTACCAGGCTAATTCTTTTTTTTTTTTTTTTTTTTTTTTAAGTTTTTGTAGAGACAAGTTCTCACTATATTGACCAGGCTGGTCTTGAACTCCTGGCCTCAAGTGATCCTCCCTCCTCGGCTTCCCAAAGTGTTGAGATTACAGGTGTGAGTCACTGCATTCAGTCCACTTACATCTTTTATATTTGCTAAGTTTCCTTTTCTACAACAAAAAACTGATCCAGTGAGGTAGTGCCTGCCCACAGCGAGCTGTGGAGCACTAATGGGGGTCAGAATAATGTTGTAAAACCAAGGATCGGCATTTATAAACCATACTTAGGATGACAGCAAGAAAACCTCTAGAAAAACTCGAAAACCAACACAGAACGTCAATGCAAAAGACACGTTAAAGAGACTGGCTCCCAGGTCAGAGCAAGCATGGGCACAGATGGCTCCGAGTAGTGTTTCCATGATTACGTATATGCCCATATATGCCCACTCTGTAGGGGAGAGCAAATAAAGAAGAACTGGGAATGAACCAGATAGTTCCAAGAAAAGCAGGAAACAAGAACAGGGAAGACCTCCCACACCAACGGCAAAGAAAAAGATCCACAGCATGTTTAAGAACGCGGATTAGCCTCAAGCTCAAAACAAGCATCGACGATGCAGGATCAGTTTCCTGTGTGTTCAGGGACAAGAAACCCCTTGGATGCCCTATCAGCTGTATGGAACAGGCAGTGAGGCTAAACAAGGATCTGAGACTAGTCCCCCATTGATAGGGGGTAGCCTTCAGGGAGAAGGTGAAAGTCAGGAAGGCTGAGCAAAACCAGGAGTCAAAACTGAAGCAACTAAGCCAGGCGGCTAAGCCTCCTCGGGCCACACTGTTAGAGCCTGCAGAAGGTTCAAGGCCATAAGTGACAGCAGGGAACATGCAGAAAGAAGCTCTGAGTCCTGGGCCACAAATGCACAGAGTGACCCGATCACAACAGATAACCCCAAATAGTTATGGAAAGAAAAACCGTGAAGAACTCTGTAAAGATGAGAGCCTGAACACAGTCATTTACACTCACATCCTCTCAAAATCCCATTAAACTGTCAATTGAGGCTGGGTGCGGTGGCTCACGCCTGTAATGCCAGCACTTTTGGGAGGCTAAGGCGAGTGGATCATTTGAGGTCAGGAGTTCGAAACCAGCCTGGCCAACATGGAGAAACCATCTCTACTAAAACTACAAAAATCAGCTGGGCATAGTGGCACGTTCCTGTATTCCTAGCTACTTGGGGGGCTGAAGCAGGAGAATCACTTGAAACAGGGAGACAGAGACTGCAGCGAGCCGAGATTGTGCCACTGCACTCCAGCCTGGGCAACAGAGCAAGACTCTGTCTCAAAAAAAAAAAAAAAAAAAAGCAATTAAAATGTCTCCTATCAGGCAATGATGAATATGGTAAGTACCCTGATTTGATCATTAAATTTAGTATGCATGTATCATAATATCACACACTACCCCATACATATGTACAATTATTACGTGTCAAAAATAATCATAAAAGCAAAAAAAGGGGGGGGGTTTATAAAGGCATCACTCAAAAAAAAAGCATTGGAGAGGAAACAACCAAATTACAGAAGCTGAGAATCAGGTAGACGACTGATAAGTAACTTGACAGACCTGAGAAAATTTCATTCCTAAATAGACATGCATGCCACCAAAATAATACCTGATGAGAATGGAATGATTCACAAAAGGCTAATGAATTGTTAGCACGAGACACCTCTGGAAGTGAGGGTGAACACAGGACTAGAAAGCAAAAGAAAGGTTTTAAAAGTCTGTTTAAGAAGCGATTAGCAGAATACACGTTTATTCTCTGGAGAAAATGCGGTAGGTCCAGACTGAGTTGAGGTTGGGGTATTCTATTTTTTTAATGGAGAGATAAAAGTAACACACACTAAACTTCTGAGTTTCTCCCATTCTTCTTCCCTCTCCCCAGCCCCACTCATTCCCAGAATAGCAGGCAGACAGCATTTGCCTCTCAGGCAGGGAATGGAAAGGTATTCTCCCAGGAATCTAAAAAAGCTTTGGAGACCAGGGGTAGTTCTCCAGTGGAATGGCACAGCCAGATCACCCCAAGAGGCCCAAAGTCAATGTTCATGGAGCTTCGAATCAACTTCTAATCCCACTCCAACACCTCAGTAGACATCTAGAAATCACCTCCCATTTGAGAATAGCACCTAAGAAGTTTATGAAAGATTGAGATGAAAGATTGAGACAGGAATAAACAGAGAAAAGCAACTTGCAGGAAAGACACACTATTTAGGGAAAACACTTCAAAAGCAAACTGTTGGTAATATTTCCAGAGAGAGAGGAGGAGACAGTGTAGTCATGAAATAAGAATAGGGAGATATTTAAAAGGAGAAAAGAAAACACAAAGCACACAAAAGCCCTTTTACAGAGTGAAACTGTAACAGCAGAAACAGAACAGGGACTATACGGGAGAGGGTAGCAAAATTTCCAGAAAATAGAGGCAACGAATAACAAAATGGAATACAAGCCTGGGCAACGTGGCGAAGCCCCACCTCTGCAAAAACCACAAAAATTAGTGCGGTGTGATGCCACGTGCCTGTAGTCCCAGGTACTTGGGAGGCTGAGGTGGGAGGCTCGCTTGAGCCTGGCAGGCAGAGGTTGCAGTGAACTGAGATGGTGTCACTGCACTCCATCCTGGGCCACAGAGCAAGACCCTGTTCCCCCCCCACCCAAAAAAGAGGGAGGGAACAGAGAACTACAAGTCCAAATGAGAAGAGATCAAGAAAGGAGAAAAAGATAACGCACAGAAGAGGAAATCAAAGATATAATTCAGAGTCAACAGAAACGAGGGGCAGGATGGAAGAGTTCAATGAACGTCCAGCAAAATGGACAAAAGCAAGCCTCACTCACAGACTTCAGAACACAGGAGACACAGAAGATAGCCTACCAACTTCTGAAGTGGAAGAATTTTTACAAACGATAAAAACTAGAAATGGCATAGGATTTCTAAAGAGCAACACAGAAAGCTAGAAAACAATGAAGAAACATCTTCAACAACCTGAAGAAAAATTATTTCGAGCCTTAAATTATATACCCAGGCAAGCCACGTGAGAGGCAGGATAAAGGCATTTTCAGACACGTGTCGTTGCAGAAACTTTACCTCGCACCTAAAGAAGAGAAGAAATCTAGGAATTGTAAACATATAGGGAATCCAACATACAAGTGAGCCAGAGAATTCTTCATTATAACAAAAAAGCAGAAACAACCCAAATGACTATCACCTGGTAAGTCAACAAGATGTGGTCTAGGCATGCAGGGGAGTTCGATTCAGATATGAGAGGACTGAAGAGCCAACTCACGCTGCAACACGGATAGACCATGAGAGCATTCAGCCAGGGGAAAGAAGCCAGATCCGAAAGGCCGCAGATTACCCAATCCCACATACACAAAATGTCCGTAGAAGGTCTTAGCTGCCAGGGTCTGGGGGTAGGAGGGATGAAGACTGACTGCTATAGGGTATGAGATTTCTTTGGGGCACAACAAAAATGTTCTGGAATTAGAGAGTGGTGATGGTTGCACAGTTTGTGAATATAAAAACCACTGAGGGTAGGGCGTGATGGCTCGCACCTGTAATCCCAGCACTTTGGGAGGTCGAGGTGGGTGGATCACCTGAGATCAAGCGTTCGAGACCAGCTGGCCAACATGGTGAAACCCCATCTCTACTAAAAATACAAAAATTAGCCAGGCATGGTGGTATGCGCCTGTAACCCCAACTACTCAGGAGGCTGAGGCATGAGAATTGCTTGAACCCGGAAGGCAGAGGTTGCAGTGAGCCAAGATCCCACCATTGCACTCCAGCCTGAGCAACAAGAGGACAACTCCGTCTCAAAAACAAACAAACAAACACAAACAAACAAAAACCCAAAAAAAACCACCACTGAAATTAGGTACTCTCAAAGGGTGAGTTGTATGTCATGTGCATTATATCTCAAGAAAGTTGTTAAGAAAAAAAGTGAGTGGAGAATGTGGGCCCACAAGCAGCAGGCTTCGGGCTCGAGTAGGCCAGAAGGCACCAGGAGAGACTGCCTTGGGTGCAAGTGGGAGGCAGCTTGAAGTGCCTGAATGTACCAGGGGGATTTACACACTGAGGAAGAATGTGCAGTTGAATGAAGTGTTAACACCAGAGAAATCAAGAGATCGTGCAGGAAAAACGATCATGTACCTCACAGCTGTGGAGAGCATTTCCAGTTACAATAATGTAATCACTGAATACTGATCTAACCAAAATGAGGATACGACTGTGCCAGAGGATGGGGAGCTGTGTGTGTGTTTTCTGGAGGTGGAGCAGTCAAAGACAGTTTCCACAATGAGAAATAAGTAACTCCCACAACTGAAAAATAAAAACATGGCAACAGCCATGCTGATCAGAGATACGGAGGCAACAACCCAAAGCATGAGTGGAAAAGTTTCAAAGAAGGGCTTCTGAAGGGTGGGAAGTGGGAGACGGTGACAGCCAGAGGCCTCCTGTCTTTTGTAATAAAGCTAAGAGAACCAATGACTTTATCTATGTACCTGAGAAGTTTTGATTTAAAGACACAAACAAAATTATGTGTAAACTATGATTATATGTTAGTGATATGTAAACTATGTAATCAGAATTTGAGGGGAGCCTGCCCTTAGCCATGGGACTTAGAAAAGTCAGGTAAGGGAGCAGAGGAACCCGTTGGCAGGGCAACCAGGAGACAGATGCCTTGGCAGGCACCGTACTATGAAGCTGGCTGCAGCTGCTCAGTAGAGCCTGGTGCGAATACATACCCAAGATGGCAAACTCACAGCCCTGCTCTGCCCCTGACTCCAAATGATCTCATCTTGGCCAGGCCCAGGCTGCTGCCCTCTGCAAGGAGGTCCTGCTCATCATGATTCATTCAATCCGCTTCAAGTCCAATCAAGCGACTGGCCTCCTATCCCCAAGTCACCAGCCTCCTGTCCCCAAGGCACCAGCCCCTCTAGGACTACATTTAAGAAGAATCAGCAACCTTCAACACCGGGGTGGTAGAGATGCAGAAATAAGCTTTTTAACCTTGAAGCCTTGGGGAAAGACCCTGGACAGTCATGAATTTATAGAAGTTCTCTTAGCAACTAGCCAGGCAACCTTCCCTAGCAACTACCTGACCTCCTTGCTGCCCTGGTTCAGTTTTAGCAAGCATGCCAAAAACTTCAATTCCATTATGAAATAATACAAAATTAAGCCTAACTATATCATACTTTTCTCATCAGTAGGCAGCTTCAAACATGGACCCCAGGCCGTGTGCAGTGGCTCACGCCTGGAATCCCAGCACTTCAGGAGGCTAAGGCAGGCAGATCACTTGAGGTTAGGAGTTTGAAACCAGCCTGGCCAACAGGGTGAAACCCTGGTCTCCACTGAAATGCAAAAATTAGCCGGGTATGGTGGCACATGCCTGCAAACCCAGCTACTTGAGAGACTTAGGCAGGAGAATCACTTGAACCCAGGAGGCGGAGGTTGCAGTGAGCCAAGATCACACCACTGCACTCCAGCCTGCGCAACAGAGTGGGATCTGTCTCCAGAAAAAAAAAAACAAAAAAAAAACAAAGATGGTTCCAATACCCCCTTCCCCTTGGTATTCACATTCTTATATAATCCCTACCCCTTGAGCATAGGCTGGACTTATTGACTCACCTCTAATAAACAGACTATGGCAGAAGTGATGGGCTTTCACCTCTAAGATGAAGTTATGAAGCCTGCTGCTTCTGTGTGAGGTGGTCTTTCTTGTTCGTTTATTCTTATGAGCAAGGAACTGATGTACGCAGCCAACAGCCCCCATAAGCCACACAAGGGGCAGTGTACCTTCCTCTAGTGGGGCCTTGGGACAACCACAGCCTCCAACTGACACCTTGATAGAGCCTTAGGAGAGACCCTGAGCCACGCATGTGGCTAAGCCACACCCAGGCTGTCTATGCCGCACAAACTGTGAGATAGTAAATGTTTGTTGTTTTAAGTCATCTAACTGTGGGGTAATTTGTTACACAACAATAGTTAACTAATGTAGAGTCTTTAACCATTCCATAGTTACTTCTTGAGAGACCACTTTATTTATTTATTTATTTATTTTTTATTTTGAGAGACTCTCATTCTGTCACCCAGGCTGGAGTGCAATGGTGCGATCTTGGTTCACTGCAACCTCCACCTCTCCGGTTCAAGTCATTCTCCTGCCTCAGTCTCCTGAGTAGCTGGGACTACAGGAGCATGCCACTACACCCAGCTAATTTTTTGTATTTTTAGTAGAGATGGGGTTTCACCATGTTGGCCAGGTGGATATCGAACACCCAACCACAGTGATCTGCCTGCCTCACCCTCCCAAAGTGCTGGGATTACAGACATGAGCCACCATGCCCAGCCAAGAGACCACTTTAAATTAGACTGAGTTAGGCTGTGAAGTTACAGAGATGGTGATATCATTCCATGTAGATGACATGTACAAAAAAAAACACTAAGAGGTAAATGTGCCATGTTGCTCGACAGCATAAGGATTAATATTTACAAAGTGAGGGAATCGACTGAACAAGTTAGATGTCTCCCACCTCTCAACTGCCAAAGGTGAGTATGGGGGGTCAAGGCGTGAGAGGCAATGCATCCCATGAGGCTAAGTTCATTCAAGCACATCAGATTTATTTTCAAGTCGAGAAGGTTCATTTGCCTTGGGAGTAAAAGAACATCTGGGTATTAAGGAAGGCAGCACAATTAAAGTCTGAGTAATGTCAAGTCATTTGAGAGACAAAAAAAACAGATGACAACACCATTCTACACTCTTTGCACATGCCGCCAATAAACCAATCAATTTGTAAAGAATCAATTGTGACCGAATTCTGAAAGTCAAATCTAAATAATAAATGCAAACATTTGCAACCGATCAAACTCCAACTTTTCTAAGTTGCATCTTTCCTGAGGGTGATCTATGAGTTTTAAAACTGAAAGAATGGGGCTGGACATGGTGGCTCACATCTGTGATCTCTGGGGCTTTGGGAGGCCAAGGTGGGTGGATCACTTGAGGTCAGGAATTCGAGAACAGCCTGGCCAACATGGTGAAACCCCATCTCTACTTAAAACACAAAACTTAGCTGGGCGTGGTGGTGAGTGTCTGTAATCCCAGCTACTCCAGAGGCTGAAGCAGGAGAATCGCTTGAATCTGGGAAGTAGAAACTGCAGTGACCCAAGATTGCACCACTGCACTCCGGCCTGGGCAAGAGAGTGAGACTCCATCTCAAAATAATAATAATAATAATAATAATAATAATAATAATGTAAAATAAAATGGCAAGAATGACAATTTAATACCCCAAGAGAAAAACATACTTCTCTATTCATGTCGATGATAGCTCACACTGACTTCAAAAACAGAAGGCTTCAAGACACTGGCTAGCAATGCAATCTGAAATGCATTAACAATTTCCGCCCATATTCTGAGTTACCTTGACAGTGTTCAAAACTTTATATTTTGCCCTGGTCAAGGACTACATGAAAAGTACACCTGCTGGAATCCAAGAAGACAGAAGCTTTCATCTATATGGCTGGATATTTCCATGTTCAATTAGAAACTTACATTATGCTTAAAAAGCTCAAATAGAAAGATAGGTCAAAAAGCAAAAAGAAAGGCTGCATTTCATTTCCAATTTTCTAATTAAAATTAGAAAACTATATCCATATATAACGGGGTGTCACAGAAATCAAAATAATGATACTGCTTCAATTTACATAGCACTGCAGATCACACAGTACTTTCACATCAGAATCTCACTGGAGCCTCCAAGCAGGAATCAGTCTGGCCATTTTAATCTCGTGCCAAATGTGAAGATGGCGATGCTATTAACTGGGATTTCCCATTGAGCCAATCAACCTAGTTAACATCTACCTTATTCACGGGAAAAATCCACGCTCTACTTACTTGCCTGTACTCTGAATAGTCAGCAACTTTCTCCTGTGTCTCCCCAATGGCATAATTATAAAAGTTCCACTCCAAATGGGAAAATAATGACTTGGCAAAAACAAGAAGCCTTCTCTCTTTACATTCAAATAGACATGGAGATTGGGTTTGGTAGAAGTATATAGACATTTATGTTCAATCAGAACTAATTTTCATGCTCCAGAAAAAGCTGTGGGTTAGTCAGTACCATCAGCAGGTCATCTAAACTTAGAGAACATTCATAACTTTTCATCTCATCGCAGCTGGCCATATCTGTTTGGGGGTATCTGTGTTAAGTTGTCTAAAATAGGTAGAAACAGTGCTGGGCTTGCTAGCAGGCACCAGAGAACACACAGGGTTTTCTGTCTAAATTAAGTGAAACTTCTGATACCATGGAGAGCGGCCTGGCAAACAGCATGATGAGGTAACTGTTTTGCTTTCAATGTGAACAAGCTGAGCATGACCCAGATGCAAACAGCGTGAGATGCTGGTGGCGAAAATAAAGAATCATTTTAAGTTCAGAGATGGTTTCCTAGGACATTCGAATGCACACAATGAGGTATGCCCAGGTCCCATAACAACAGGCAAGGTTCTGCGTCTTGGGAAATTTGGGACTCTTTACAGTTCCAAAGGAGAAAGGATCCTTCTAAGTGAGATGCCAGTGATGTCTACAAGACACCACGTACTCAGAGAGTTCCAACAAAGGAAATGGTCTTCCTAACAGTAACATCCACCATCTTCAAGTGCTCACTGTGGCAAAGGGAGAAACACGGGCAACAAGACACTGAAGCTCTGCAATGAAACGGATCCTGGGAGTCAAAGTCTGGCTCCACCGCTTAGCAGGGATGACTTTGGGCAAGTCTTTCATTTAGTTCCTACACAACTAGCTACTGAAGGTTTATTACCTGCCAGGTACCAGGCACTAGAAATACAGGGATATATCAAGGGGGGGAAAGGTGAGTGCCAAAAAGAAGCTGACGTTCCAGTGAGGAGACTCAGAAACCCAAGAAGTGACTATTTAATAAGCCAGGCCAGGAGAAGGGCTAGAGGAAGTTAAAGCATGAGACAATGATGGTGGAGAATGCTAGTTAAATAAGGTTTGAGGAAAGGCCTCTCTAGGGAGGAGCTGTCTGAGCAGAGACTGGGATAAGGCAGGGGAGTGAGCCCCACACAGCCCTAGAGAGAACGTTCCTAGGAACTGCAAATACAAAGGGCCTGGGGTGGGCACCCACATGTTCTACCAACAGTGAGGAAGCCCCGTGTGGCTAACGGATAATGAAGGAGGGAGACATTGGCAGGAAATGAGAACAGAGAGGGGACAGGAAGGGTTTGCAGGCTATGGTATTTTATTCTGAGCAAAACAAGCAGCCCCTGGAGGATTCAGAAGAAGTGGGATGATTGGTCTTTTTTAAGGATCACTCCACAGGGTATATGCAGTGCAGAGGCTGGGAGGTCGAAGCCAGGGAGTGAACAGCTCAGATCTCCCTCCAAAAGATAACTTGCCATTCCATTGCAAGGAATGCAGTTACCAAGCAGTCTCCAGCTACAGCACCTTCCAGTTGTGCTGCTCTTCCCGGACATCCCTGGTCAACAGCTCAGCATACATGGCTGCTCCCACAGCGTGAGGGAGGTTCCAGTGCCCTGCCGTGGTCTCCGGCTCTAGCACAAACGCAAATCCACAGGCAGCAATAAAGGTGCTAAGGGGCTACTGCCTATAGGCCCCCAGGAGCACAGCACGGCCTGGACAATTTAACAGTCCCACTTGAGGCTTCAAACACCACGGCATGAAATCTCTATTTCAGAGCTGAGAAAATGGAGGGCTGGGTTTTTAGAAAACCCTGTCAGTGATGAAACCAGTGATACAAACCCCAGCCTGCCTAATTCCAAAATCCCCTGCTTGGGACAGACATCCAAGGCCATGTGTTAAACACCAAAGGGAGCCTACTCCCCTGCGTGCCACACACACACACACACACACACACACACAGTGTCTCTGTCTCTCTCTCTCTCTCTCATACCCAGGCTAACATTTTTGGTTGTCTACTCATGATTTAAGAAAACTATAAACCTTAACCTTTCCAAAAGTTGAAACCAAATGCTTTAAAACGTATTATACAAACCTACTTCCCAGGTAATGGATTCTCCACTAAAAAGCAAGGGGCTCCAGTGATATCCAAGCCAAGAAAACACTATTCAAAAAGTACAGACTTAGCTCACTGTAATCCCAGCATTTTGGAAGACTGAGGTGGGCAGATAACTTGAGGTCAGGAGTTCGAGACCAGCCTGGTCAACGTGTTGAAACCCCATCTCTACTAAAAATACAAAAATTAGCCGGGCGTGGTGATGTGCACCTGTAATCCCAGCTACTCGGGAGGCTGAGGCAGGAGAATCGCTTGAACCCAGGAGGTGGAGGCTGTAGTGAGCCGAGATCACACTAGTGCACTCCAGCATGAGCGACAGAGCGAGACTCTACCTCAAAAAAAAAAAAAAAAAAGGTACAGACTTGACTGTATCCCTCAAGAACAAGACCAAGACCAAGAACCATGTTATCTGAGTGGGATATTCTTTTTCTATAACAGATGGAGAATTGCAGATGATCAATAGTGTGGGCAGAGACACAAGCCATCCCTGGGTTCAAATCTTGGCTCTGTCACAGTGACACTGTAATTCGTAACAGGAAATACATCTACTTGATTTTGCAACATTTGCTGGCATACAGCTTCCGAAGTCCCTTGGAATCTCCCAAGTGACAGGTGGTGTCTTGCATGCTACCGAGATGGCTGGTAGATGGGGGCCGCTGCATGGTCTCCAGAGAGTCTGGTTGGTCAGAAGCACAGGCGATAACACGGACTTGCAACTGGCATCTGAAGTAGGAGCAATTCTGGGACTAAGAGCTTACCCTATGGGGTTCTGTCAGAACTGAATTGAACGGTAAGGAGCCCGGCTGGTGTTGGAGAACTGCCTGATATGGAAGAAACCCCCGCACACGTGGCAGTAGAAATGGTGTGTTAAGAGTGGTGTGAGTAAAAAAGGAAAAGCAACTTGGGGCTCGGTGCGGTGGCTCATGCCAGCAATCTCAGTGCTTTGGGAGGCTGAGGCAGGAGGATCGCTTGAGCCAAGTAGCTCAAGACCAGCCTGGGCAACATGGTGAGACCCGGTCTCTACCTTAAAAAAAGAAAAACCCAGTTTGTTTTTCCCTACAGGTGTCACTAACTAGCAGATCTTGGACTCATGACTTCCTTTCTCTGAACCTCAGTTTCCTCATTTGTAAAATGGGGATAACGGTAACTCTTGGAAGAATTAAACATGAGAAAAACAGAAATTACTTTCCATTCTCACGCCAAGTGTCAAAGACATGAGAGTTTTTTTTTTTTTTTTTTTTTTTTTTGAGACAGGGTCTCTCACTGTCACCCTGACTGGAGTGCAGTGATACAATCATGGCTTACTTCCGTCTCCACATCCCTGGGCTCAGGTGATCTTCTACCTCAGCCTCCCAAATAGCTGGGACTACAGGTCTGTGCCACCAAACCCAGCTAATTTTTGTACTTTTTTTTTTTTTTTTGGTAGAGTTGAGGTTTCGCCATGTTTTCCACGCTGGTCTCAAACTCCTAGGCACAAGTGATCGCCCAACTTGGTCTTTCAAGGTGCTAGGATTATAGGCATGAGCCACTGGGCCCGGCCGATACGAGAATTTTTTTAAAAACAAATGCAAGAGTGAGAGCCTGCCCTCTTTTTAAAATCAGAACACCTCTCCATTAAGTTTCATGTCTCATGTGTCTTTCCTGAGAAATCTGCTCACCTGTTTCAAAGCTGCATCTCTCTTCCAAGAGATTAGCTAAATATATAACGCATGCACGGGGACAGCTGGGAATGGCTGTTGCATAAACTCAAAGCTGTCATCACACCCTTCCCCAGCCACAGTCCCACCTGCTCATGTGATGGAGCCCAGCAGAGCTCCGATGGAAACTTCAGAGTTGTGTTTCTCCCCCTAAGTGAAAAGTAGTTTGACAGTGAAAACTACTTCTTTGCTGGAATAAAACATGCGGACAGCTGTGCCAGACACGGTGATTTCCTGCCCTGAACCGAGTGGTGCAGAAGTATTTGCTCGAAAGAACTCTGGGCCCTAACTGCACTCTACAGACCCAAAAAAGGAGGTGTCAGCTTGTCAGCAAAGGGCCAGGGTATCATGGATCACCACAAATGTTGTTTTTAAAACAGCTCATTCCAAAAAAAAACAAAAAACAGCTCATTCCAAACAGCAGATGTATCTGGGTTCAAAAATTAAACTAGTAACAGAAATGCATGTAGTATGGTTCTATTTTGGTGAGAGTGGAAAGGTATCATCCAGGTATGTACATGGTGGTCTGAGCACAAAGGACACACTCAGGCTGTTAACTGTTGTGCCCTGTGGTATGGAGGGCAATAGATAATAAGTGTTTTCATCCTAAACCTGTGAAGCATTTATTTATTTATTTATTTATTTGTTTGTTTGTTTGTTTATTTTTTGAGACAGGGTCTCGCTCTGTCACCCAGGCTGGAGTGCAGTGGCATGATCTTGGCTCACTGTAACCTATGCCTCCCAGGTTCAAAAGATTCTCCTCCCTCAGCCTCCCAAGTAGGTGAAACTACAGGCACTTGCCATCATGCCCAGGTAATTTCTGTATGTGCAGTAGAGACAGGGTTTCACCATGTTAGCCAGGCTTGTCTCAAACTCCTGACCGCAGGTAACCCTCTGGCTTTAACCTCCCAAAGTGCTGGTATTACAAATGTGAGCCACAGCACTCGGCCCTGTGAAGCATTTCTATTTGGTGCAATAAGCACATGTGACTTCTGCAATTCACTCTTAAAGCAGCACAGTTATACATATCAGAGACAGAAACTGTTTGTTTCTAAGGCCTGGGTTTATGGAACAAAGCCTTCCTTGGGAAATTACTGTGCAACCTGCCCTTAAGAAGAGAGTCTTGGAATTTCAAAAGCCCATGCAGAGCATTTCACAGAACTGCCTCAATCCTAGGACTCTATGCCATACCACAGGCAGTTAGATACGGGGCAGCTAAAAAACGATGCATGTCAATAGAGTGAGGACACGACACTGCAAAAGGCACAGGGGCTGGAGCCACACAGACTTGGGTTCAAATCCCAGCTTAGCCACTTTCTGCAAGGGGCTCAGCTGCCCGGCACACAGTCTCCTGCCCAGAACGAAGAGAATAATCACACCTTTCTTGCAGGTTAACATTAGAGGAGACATCGAGGAAGGGCTGAATCAACCAGAAGGGTGCCTGGTCCAGAAAGCATGCTCCATGGATGGCAATGGTGGTGGAGGGCGCTGGAGTCATTCATAGAACATCAGATCATGACCTTGACCGTCTACCTAGATTAGAAGCTTCAAAGGGGCAAAAACTCCATCTAGTTTCTCAGAAGCCATGAAACATCCACAGATTGGACTCTCATTCCTTCCTAGCTGAATGACTGACCAATACCTCACTTGAGCCTGACTATAAAAACTTGGCCAAAAAAAAAAAATTATTTATTTATATGTAAATAATATATATACACACACACATACACACACATACATTATATATATATAAACAAAGAAAAAATTTGTCATTCTCACTAGGGATGCCATCCAACTAACAAGGTACATTTAACATGGCTTTATAATGTTTTCTCTTTATTTCTTTAAAAAGTTATTTTCTCAAATTATATAAGTAATATATGTTCACTGCAGGGAAAATATATATCCATTTTTAAATGTGTATGGCCCTGTTGTACATACACCAGACCCCTGCAAATCAAGGAATAGGGACAGGGTATAAATCCCAACCAGGCCAACAAGTTGTATGATAATGTGTTAGATTTCTAGAAAGCTCATTTTCTCTCATGGGGTCCATACAACTATTTAAGATGTTGGGGCTGGGCTCAGAGGCTCACACCTGTAATCCCAGCACTTCTGGAGGCCGAGGCAGGCGGACCACCTGAGGTCAGCAGTTTGAGACCAGCCTGGCAAACATGGCAGAAACTTGTCTCTACTAAAAATATAAAAATTAGCTGGGCATGGTGGTGGCTGTAATCCTAGCTACTGAGGAGGATGAGGTCGAAGAATCGCTTGTACCCAGGAGGCAGAGGTTGCAGTGAGCCAAGATCATGCCACTGCACTCCAGCTTGGGTGACAAGAGTGAGATCTTGTCTCAAAAAAAATAAATAAAGTTGGACAACTGTCCAAGAAGAGAGGACATAACAATAATGGTAACAACATCAGTTAATATTTAACTGGAGGCTAAGTGCCCAGCACCATGGCAAGCACTTCACACGCTCTGATCCAGTTCATCTGGCTTCCCAGTCTGCACATGAAGGAGCTGAGTCTACTGCCTTCAAAAAATAATACATAGAAACAGAAGGTAGTTTCACAGTTGCCAAGGGCTGCAGGGAGAGGGGAGTGACTGCAAATGGGAACAGGATCTCATCAAAATGTTCTGGAGTTGGATAGTGGTGATGGTTCCACAACTCTGAATACATGGAAAACCACTGAATTGTACACTTAGAACACATGGACTGCATGGTTTGTGAATGCCATCTGTATTAAAACAATTCAAATGCCTGAGTCCAGAGCACAGGAAGTGCAGGTCACCCTTCATCACTGCCCTGGCCTCCTCACCACTGTCACAGGTTTGTGTACTGTTACTGGTTTTGTTTTCTATCAGAGACAAATGGCACACCTTGCTGTGTCGCTACTCTTACTCCATGCCAGGTCTGCGCTCGCATCTCGCCAGTGCACACAGACCAGCCGTGTTCTTTGTCATCGCTGCATTTTAGGATCGAACCAACAATCTATTCCACCAGCCTTTTATTGATCCCAATTCTAATAACACCACCATCTATAGCCTCGTGCCTGTCTCTTTGTGCATGTGCTTAAGTATCTCTTTGGGATCGACTTCTAGAAACGAACCTGCTGAGTCAAAGGGGATGCAGTTTAAATTTTGATAGCTGACAAATTCCCAGGGAGTGTTCTGTGACCTTGAACGGCCACTTCATTTCCTAGAGCCTCAGTCTCCTCATTTATCAAACCAAGGGGAAGACTTTGAGTCAATTTCAGTTCTAACATTCACTTTTTAAACAAGATCCAGAGGATGAACGACAAACAGCAAAGCAGAGCTGGGGCACATGCACAGACCCAAGCTCAGCAAACACTCACTCCAGCCAGGGGCACGTGCACAGACTTGAGCTCAGCAAACACTCACTCCAGCCAGGGACGCGTGCACAGACCCGAGCTCAGCAAACACTCACTCCAGCCGGGGGCGCGTGCACAGACCCGAGCTCGGCAAACACTCACTCCAGCCGGGGGCGCGTGCACAGACCCGAGCTTGGCAAACACTCACTCCAGCCGGGAAGGGTGCACAGACTTGAGCTCGGCAAACACTCACTCCAGCAGGGGAGCGTGTGCATAGACCCGAGCTCAGCAAACACTCACTCCAGATGGGGGCACCTGCACAGACCTGAGCTCAGCAAACACTCACTCCAGCCAGGGGCACGTGCACAGACCTGAGCTCAGAGCAAACATCCACTCCAGCCAGGGACCTGGCTGAGAAAGCCCCGGAGAACAAGCAGAAGGAGAAAGACATCAGAAAGTGGAATGCGCTCCAAGAGACCAGGAGGACATGGATGCCCCCACCCCACATGAGAGAAAAGAGAAGCTCAGAAGGCAAAGACAAATCATCTGCAAGGGGCTGGGCTTTGTGGAGAGACTTCTGGACAACAACAGATAACATGGGCCAGTGCCTCAAGCTGCATGGGAAGGAAGCCCAAAGCCAGGAATACAAAGCCCTCAAGGAG
The DNA here is from genome assembly GCF_001698545.2 of Rhinopithecus bieti. Lineage (NCBI taxonomy): Eukaryota > Metazoa > Chordata > Mammalia > Primates > Cercopithecidae > Rhinopithecus > Rhinopithecus bieti. The sequence goes on along the minus strand of NW_016809864.1, from coordinate 2,637,366 downwards.
CACCAGGCACACAAAAGATGAAGGATGAGAAGGAAGATGTTAACAGGAGAGGTTAAAAAACAACAACAACAAAAATCTCACACAATTCATGTTGGTAATCCAGAATCTATCCCTGTTCCAGGAACCTACAAGGAAAACAATGTCAAGGCTGGAACAAGGACGCCTGTATCACCAGCAGAAGAAGACTCATCATCCCTGAAACCCAAGGTCAAGGCAAAGTCTAATGTTTCAAGGGGATAAAAAAGATACGTTTAAAAAAGAAATCACGTTGAAAGCTCACTTCCCGTATGAATTCTGAAGAATGCCACAGGGTCAGGTCACAATGGAGAGAAAAAAGGGGTCACGGGGAAGTGCTCGAGAAGCCTCAACGTGGCAGCTGTCTCCTGCGCAGACAGAAGAGAAGAGCAGAGGACACTGCACATCGGCAGGAGCAGAGACCTGAGCGGCTGCGTTCATGGGCCAGAGGCAGAGGACACGGGGGATTAGGGGTCGGCAGGGTACTTTGATGTGGCGGTGACCCGAGCAGAGAGGTCCATTTTATCAGCATGGCTGAAAGGGGGACCCCGAACCACCCTCATCAAAGTCACATGGGGAGGGCTGAGAGGGAAGGGGAAAACTTGTCAGAATGCAGATTCGTGGGTCTCGGTTCCCAGAAATGAATTCAGTGGATCTGAGACAAGAGCCAGGAATCTGCATTTTCATAACTATCCAGGGTGATTTCGATGTACCTTACCAATTGAAGACCAGCACTAGGCGATGAGAAAATGTCCTAAAGATAAGAAAAACCAGAAAATGGGAAAACAATCATATTCAAGGGCTCTCATCCACAAAGCCACACATGACCCTGGGCTGGCTTCAATCCGCTCCTCGCTCCTCTGAGCCACAGCTCTCGTAAAAGCTGCGGGAAGCCACGTGGGGGGTGTGGGCTGGAGGAGGCAGAGAAACATTCTAGTATCCCCCTTACCCAGCAGAACTATGGCTTGCTCAAGCTGGAGACGGGGACAGAGAGGAGGAGGACAGCCTCTTAGCCAGCGGCCACACCAAGCCAGCAGAGCTAATGCTGCCTCCTCTCAAAGATGGGGCAGAACGAACAGCCAGGTGGCCCAGCTGTGACCACGCTGTATTTTGAACGATCCCCATGTACACCTGGAAGCTGAGTGCATGTTTCCCCCATGTGAGAAGACCTTGACATATTCGGAACGATGTAATAAATGACAAACTAGAGGCTATTTCGAAAGCCCACAGAGATTATGTACAGCCTAGACAACTTCCCAGATAATCTTAATTATGTCTAGGAACCCAAAGCAAGGAAGCTCTGGGGAAGCGGAGGGCAGGAGAGAGAGGAGGGGGAATCTGGGGAGGGAGGCGTGGCACTCCCGCCAGAGGGTTGAATCCAGCTGTCTGTCTGTGGATGGAACAACTCGTCTGTGGAGGATCTCTTTGTACCAGGCTATCATAGTGAGAGAGAATGAGACAAGACAGAAGTCCTCCTCTGACAGAGACTCAGGGAAATTTCCCAAGGGAGGCCAGAAGTCCTCCTTGGTGTCTTATTACATATTAGATAAAAAATAGCAACGCTCTCCACACCGGGCACCTTTAACAGAGAAGACGTCTGATTCAGGAACTACCTCCCAAACCCTTACAAGTCCCACGTTTCCTCTGAGCTACTAAGATGGAAAGGCGGCGAAATACCATTCACTCTCCAAGAAGGCTCTAGAATTCTGATGCCACCACTGCATTTGCTGCCCCAGTATATACATGGTGAGTGACTGCCATGGGTCAGGGCCCTGGAATCCGTGGGGAGTGGAACATAAGAGGCAGTTCCTGCTGAGCACTTACATCTGACTTGTAGCAAATGAGCAGGTAAGTAAGGAGAATTTCCAGGAGTAACAATTTCTGTGCAAAACATAAACCAGAGAGGGTGCCTCAGGAGAGCTCCTGCAGACATGGAGGCTGGGCCTCTGTGGGGAGACCTCAACCACACAGAGAACTGACTGGCTCGAAGCTCTATCGTGGAGCCATCACGGGGGAATGTTCTGGCAAAGGGAATGTCAAGTGCGATGACATGGGAACACGGGACTTCTCCCAGGAACAGAAAGGCCACTGTGACTGACAGAAGGTACACACAGAGATGAGGTGACAGGTCAGAGCGGGATGGCGGGTGGCGGCAGATGACACAGGGCTGGGGGCTGCGGGGGAAACTTCACATCTTATTCTCAGGATGAGGCAAAGTCAGTGGAGGCCTTTCATCAGGGGAGCCGGGAGCTATGATCTGTTTGCTGATTGCTAAATCACTCTGGCTGCTGTGTGAAGAGCGGACTGCACAGGAGCCAGGATGGAAAGCGGGTGACCAGCTCAGGGCTCCAGTAGCATCCCAGGCAAGAGACTCTGGGGGCCTGACCCAGGCGATAGCAGTGAGGACAGTCATAAATGGCCATCTCCAGGCTTTATTTTGGAACTGGCAGGACTTGCTATGGATTGTAAATGAGAGATAAAGTCTGCAGAAAAACACAGGATGACTCCTAGATTTCTGGTTTGAGCAACCCAGTGGTGGTATTTATGAGTGGGGGCTGGGCACGGTGGCTCACTTCTGTAATCCTAGCACTTTGGGAGGTTAAGGTGGGAGGACTGCTTGAGATCAGGAGTTCGAGAACAGCCTAGGCAATGCAGAGAGACTCTGATGCTACCAAAAAAATATATATATATAAATAAGCCGGGCATGGTGGCGCGTGCCTGTAGCCCCAACTATTCAGGAGGCTGAGGGAGGAGGATCGCTTGATCCTAGGAGTTCAAGGCTGCAGTGAGCTATAGTTGTGCCACTGCACTCCAGGCTGAGTGGCAGAAAAAGACCCTGTCTCTCATAAAAAGAGAGAGAGAGAGAGATGCTTGTGGTAGGCAGAATGGCCCCCAAAGATGCCCATGCCACAAAGATGCTGTGAATATGTTACCGCACATATCCAGAGAGACTTTGCAGATATAATGAGAGTTACAGACCTTGAGATAGGAGAGTATACTGGATTACCTGTGCGAGTCCAATCTAATGACGTGAGCCCTTAAAAGCAGAGAATGCTCTCCAGTTGAAAACAAAAGAGAGGGATGGCGGAAGACAACCACCGAGGAGATACAGGAGAAGAGGAAGTCGGATTCTAAGAATGAAAAGGACTCGACATGCCATTGCTGGTTCTGGGTTCTGCGGGCCTCCAGAGCTCAGGGCAGCCCCCAGCTGAGGGCCAACCAGAAGCAGGAACCTTAGTCATTCAACTACTCGGAACTGGATTCTGTCAACAACGGAGTGAGCAAGCAAAGGAATTCTCCCCTAGAGTCTATGGAAACGAATACAATCCTGCCAGCACCTCATTCAGCCCATTGAAATCCATGGCAGACTTCTGACCTCCAAATCTGTAAGATAATTTGTTATCAGTCATTTGTTGCCACACCAAAAGAAAACTAATACAGTGGGGAAGACTGGGGAGAAACTGAAGGTTTGGTGGGAAAAGCAGATGTTCTGCTTCAGCTATCGTAAGTCCAAGTGGAAGAGGCCAGTAGACAAATGGTTGTGGAACTAAGCAGAGCTGTCAGTGGCCATTCCTGCCTCTTCCACCGTGATTCCCAGTAAAATGGAAGTCCCACATACCCAGGAACTCTGTCTTGTTCCCCATTTTAAGTCAGACAGTAGCCTGGTACCTGGCACATAGCAGGCGCTTCATAAACAACTGCTGAGTGCTGACTCTCCCTCTTCAAAAAAAATGCTCAGGAGGCTGGGCGCAGTGGCTCACACCTGTAATCCCAGCACTTCGGGGAACCAAGGCAGGATCACTTGAGGTCAGGAGTTCAAGACCAGCCTGACTAACATGGTGAAACCCCGTCTCTGCTCAAATACAAAAACTAGTCGGACATGATGGTACGCGCCTGTAATTCCAGCTACTCAGGAAGCTGAGGCAGGAGAATCGCCTGAATCAGTGAGGCAGAGGTTGCAGTAAGCCAAGATCTGGGTGACAGAGTAAGAGTTCATCTCAAAAAAAAAACAAAAACAAAACTCAGGAAACAATCAACAGATTGAAGAGACAACTTACCGAATGAAAGAAACTGTTTGCAAAATAGGTCTGACAAGGGGTTCATATCCAAAATATAAAAGGAACTCAGACAACTCAATAGCAAGAAAATATAACCTGATTAAAAAACGGACACAGGATGCAAATAGACATTTCTCAAGGAAGACATCAAACGGCCAGGTGTATGACCAGCTGCTCAACATTACCAATCATCGGAGAAATGCAAATCAAAACCACAATGAGCTAGCACCTCACACCTGTTAAGATGGCTGTTATAAAACAGAAGAAAGATAAATGTTGGCGAGGATGGGGAAAAGGGAAACCTTGTACACTGTGGGTGGGAATGTAAATTAGTACAGCCGTTATGGAAAACAGCAGGGAGGGTCCTCAAAAAACTAAAAATAGAGCTGCCATATGATCCAGCAATCCCACTACTACGTATTTATCCAAAGGAAATGAAACGAGTATGTCAGTTATTTATCTGTGCTCTCATGTTTATTGCAGCACTATTCACAATAGCCAAGATATAGAATCAACGTGTGTCCATCAACAGATGAATAAACAAAATGTGGCATATATACACAATGGAAAGCTAGTCAGCCTTAAAAAAGAAGAAAATCCTGTCATTTGTGACAACATGGATAAACTTGGAGGACATTACGCTAAGTGAACTCAACCAGGCACACAAAGACAAAATACCACATGCTCTCACTCATACGGAATATTAAAAGTCAAGCACAGAAGCAGAGAGCAGAATGGTGATTACCAGAGGCTGGGGCCGGGGCAGAGGAGTGATGGGGGGATGCTGGTCAAAAAGTACAAAGCTTTAGTTGGGCAGGATGAATGAGTTCCGGCGGGCTAGGGGACAGCGTGGTTGCTATAGTTAAGAATACTGGATTGCTGGCAAAACAAAGTGGCTCACACAAGCCTGGTCAATATGGCAAAACCCTGTCTCTCCTAAAAAAAATTAGCCAGGCATGGTGGTGGGTGCCTGTAATACCAGCTACTTGGGAGGCTAAGGCAGGAGAATCACATGAATACGGGAAGCAGAGGTGGCAGTGAACCGAGATCGCACCATTGCACTCCAGCCTGGGCATCGCACCAAGACTCAGGCTCAAAAAAATATAAAAATACAGGATTGTTTCCTTGAAAATTGCTAAGAGATTATATCCTAAATGGTCTCATCACCAAAAAAAAAAAATAAAGTATGTGAGGTGATGAATATGTTTATTAACTTGATTTAATCATTTCACAACATATAGATCAAAACAACACATTGTACACCATAAAGATACACAGTTTGTCAATGATACTTCAATACAGCTGATGGAAAGAAACCATTCCTGCTGCACGTCCCTGCCATTACTGCTGCATTTCCTTACTCCTGTCTGCAGCCAACCTCCTACAAAGAGCTGTCTCCACTCGCCCCTCCAGCCCCTCTCCTATTCTCTCAGCAATGCTCTGCACTCAGGCTTTCACCCCTGCAGTCTACTGGCTGCCACCAGATGACTCAGGGAACCAACTGCACTTGCCTCATTTATCCCATCGGCAGCCACGACACAGCTGGGCTTTCCCCTCCTGCAAGCACACTCTCACATGGCTTCTAGGACCCCATGCTCTTAGTCTCCTCCCTGGTCAGTCCTTCTCCATCTTTATTTTTTATTTTTATTTCTTTTTTGGAGATGGAGTCTCACTCTGTCACCCAGGCTGGAGTGCAGTGGCACAATCTCAGCTCACTGCAACCTTTGCCTCCCGGGTTCAAGCAATTCTCCTGCCTCAGCCTCCTGAGTAGCTGGGATCACAGGCACGCGCCACCACGCCTGATTCATTTTTTGTATTTTTAGTGGAGACGGGGATAGCCAGGTTAGTCTCAAACTTCTGACCCCAAGTTATCTGCCTGCCTTGGCCTCCCAAAGGGCTGGATTACAGTTGTGAGCCACTGCGCCTGGCCTCCTCCTCCATCTCTTTTGCTGGTATCTCCTTTTTTCCACATCTTAACGTGAGAGGGCCGCAGAGCTCAGTCCTGGCCCACGTACACGCACTCGCTCAGAAATGTTATCCAGTTTTGGGGCTTTCAATACCCTCAATGTGTTCCATTCCGTACTATGGGCCCCAGCATGCTAACTGAACTCCTGATACACACGTGCCTGCTGTCTCTCCGCAGACATTCCGATAGCTCACACTCAGCATGCCTGTACCCAGGCTCCTGCTCGGCCCCCCAAAGTCATCCCAATCCTGGTTAGCAGCATCCCTCCACATCCTTCCGGCTGCTTGGGACAATGCCTTGGAGGCTTCTAGGTCTTTGGGTCATTTTTGTGGGTCTAGCGGTTCTAGAGGCATGTTCAAGGGTTCACTCAGGAGCTGTTCCCTAACCCTCCTGCCCCTCAGCAGCATGTGCCAGGCAAGTGCTTGACATGAGACCAGTAGAGGTGGGAGACAGTCATTCGGGCCATTACCTGTTGGTAACCATGCATTCGCCTTGATGTAGATCTTGATGGTAATTATCGTCTGTCTCCCTCTAACTAGAATCCAACTCCACATAGCAGGAATCTTTATCTGTTTTGTTCACTTTCAACCCAAGGGTCTAGTACAGGACCTGGCCCATGACAGGCACTGCTGTCACTCACACCTCACAGCCCGTGTTCCTGGAAATCCTTCCAGCTCCAGCATCCACACAAGGTCAGGGACAGGCCACTTCTTATCATTCTCACTTCCCCATCTGGTCCCAGCCACCACTGCCTCATGCCTGGGCTCCTATAACCACCCACCAGCTCTTCTCTGCCTCCACCCCTGCTCCCACACTCCAGTCTCCACAGAGCAAACTTCCAAAATCCTAACTCAGAGGCAGCCCCTCCTCTGCTCACAGTCCTCCAGTAGCCCCCTTCTCATTCCCGCCTGTGGCCAGCCTCCCTGCCTACCAACCTCGCCAGGCCCCAGGGGATGCCACTGTCTAAAGCCTGTGTAGCTTCTCCACCTCCTCTCTGCCTTGCTGCCTCCTTGCTGTTCCTTGGACGCACCAGGCACACCGCCACCACCCCCTGCCTGTATTCATGTGGCCAGTGACCCCTCGGTAACTCTGTGCTCAGGCAGCACCTCCTCAACAAAGTTCATCCCAACTCATTTAAAGTCATGATCTCCCCACACTCCTGAGCCCCCTGAACCTGCCCTATTTTGACTTTTGTTCCATATCAATTATCAGCTTCTGACACGTTACACATCCTTAATTTATCCTATTTGTTGATTATCGTCTGTCTCCCCCTAACTAGAATCCAACTCCACATAGCAGGAATCTTTATCTGTTTTGTTCACTTTCAACCCGCGGGCCTAGTACAGGACATGGTCCATGACAGGCACTCAATGCACAGCATCGAAAGGAGCTATGAATTAATGAAAGATCTACATCAAGGCGAACGCATGGTTACCAACAGGTAATGGCCCGAATGACTGTCTCCCACCTCTGCGGCTCTCATGTCGAGCACTTGCTGGTTACCAACAGGTAATGGCCCGAATGACTGTCTCCCACCTCTGCGGCTCTCATGTCGAGCACTTGCTGGTTACCAACAGGTAATGGCCCGGATGACTGTCTCCCACCTCTGCTGCTCTCATGTCGAGCACTTGCTGGTTACCAACAGGTAATGGCCCGAATGACTGTCTCCCACCTCTGCGGCTCTCATGTCGAGCACTTGCTGGTTACCAACAGGTAATGGCCCGAATGACTGTCTCCCACCTCTGCTGCTCTCATGTCGAGCACTTGCTGGCACATGCTGCTGAGGGGCAGGAGGGTTAGGGAACAGCTCCTGAATGAACCCTTGAACATGCCTCTAGAACTGTTAGACCCACAAAAATGACCCAAAGACCTAAATACCAACAGCTTCTCTATCTGGGTCTGGAAATTTCTCAAACCCAACACAAGAACCCTCCCCCACTCCTATCCCAGCTGCCAGACCAGGTCATGAAAAAGATGGCTTGGGATGAAGGAGTAGAATTTGTTAAGCTGGTGCTAAAGTGGGTCTGATGAGCAATTAGACAGCTGGAAAAGCCAGCTGCTCCCTCGCTGTGGGCACCATGCCACTTGGAGAGGCAGCTGGCGGTCCACCAGAGGCTCCCCGTGGCTAAGTGCCCAGAGCCCCTCCAATGGCAGCGGCCTCTTAGGGGTGTGAGCCAGGGAGGCGGTGTGGACACCAGGCACCTCAGCACCACAGCGGGGATGCCAGAACCAGGAGGAGGAAATGCTGCGGCGACAGGTGGTCACCTGGTGCAGGCAGGACTGAGAAAGGGCACTGATGGAACCGGGAAAAGCACACACGTTCACGAAGGCAAAACCTAAATAATGTGATTATTATTGGGTGATGATGATGACTTCAGCAAGCACTTCCTATGAACTTAGTATGGCACACTGCCTCACTGAATTCCATCAGTACGAGGAAGCAGGTGTGTTCCCCTATCTTAGAGACAGGAAAACTGAATTCCTGAGAGGTCAAGAAGCCAGTTGCTAAAGAAGAGGGGCAGGGGCTCAGAGGGTCCAGAGGAGATGAGAGGTAGCCGTCAGGTGGGAGGCCAAACCAGACCTCTCTGGCAACTCCAGCTTTCCAGCTTTCAGCTAGGGGATACAAATGCTTTTGGACAGGAGGATAGAGGAGGAAGATGGGAGAGTTTCATTTACATCTGTCACTTTGAAGCTAGTGGAGGTAGCTTGTGCACTGTTTCCTTTGTCACTCAATTCTGTTTGCAGAAACCCTTGTGGATTTGAGGAAAGCTGGTAAGAGCAGAAGAGATGATTTGTGGGAGTAAACAGGGCTTGGGAGAAGGCTGCGATTTTCTTGCAAGGAAATTAGTTATGGGACCCAGGCGTGGTGGCTCATATCCGTAACCCACGATTCAGGAGGCCAGGGTGAGAGGACTGCTTGAGGCCAGGAGTTCGATGCCAGCCTGAGCAACATAGCGGGACCTCATCTCTAACAAAGTTTTTTAAAAAATGACTTGGCATGGTGGCATACACCTATAGTTCTAGCTACTGGGGAGGCTGAGTCAAGAGGGCTGCCTGAGTCCAGAAGTTCAAGGCTGCAGTGAGCCGTGATCATGCCACCACACTCCAGCCTGGGTGACAGAACAAGACACTGTCTCTAAAGAAAAAAAAAATTAAAACAAATAAAATTAGTTATGAATTCATGTCTTTTTTTTGTTTTGTTTTGTTTTTTGTTTTTTTTTTTGAGACAGAGTCTTGCTCTGTTGCCCAGGCTGGTGTGCAATGGCACGATCTCAGCTCACTGCAACCTCTGCCTCCCAGGTTCAAGTGATTCTCCCGCCTCGGCCTCCTGAGTAGCTGGGACTACAGGCACATGCCACTACACCCGGCTAATTTTTGTATTTGTAGTAGAGACGGGGTTTCACCATGTTGGCCAGGCTGATCTCAAGCTCCTGACCTCAGGCGATCCGCCCACCTCGGTCCCCCAAAGTGTTGGGATTACAGGCGTGAGCCACTGTGCCCACTGTATGAATTCTTATATTGCTGGCTTGTGCATCATAAAGGTAAAGTCATTAAAAATCCTCAATAATGGTCCACTGAGGGTCAATAATATTAATAAACATAATGGCGATGACATTTATTAAGCAGTTTTTTCTGCTATTCTAAGTCCTTGTCACACATTAGCTCATTTAAACCTGCGAAAAGCTCTTCTGAGGCAGGAGCTATTATCACGTCCAGTTTACAGATGAGCCAAGTGAGGCACAGACTTTACAGGCACTTTGCTCAAGGACAGGAAGCCAGCAAGTGGCACAGCCAAGACTCCAACCCAGGCAGTTTGCCTTGAGCCCATGCTCCCAACAAAGCAGGATCTTGGTGATGTCCTGAGCAGCCTGGCCACATGGCCTGCAGCCCAGAGGGCAGGGTCCTGAAGGTGAAGAAGGGGCCATGGTGGAGCTCTGAGGAGCAGCCAGCAGCTATCCATTTCGCCATCCTTCCCAGTACCTCACAGCCTGCAGGAGTAACTGCAGTACCCGGGTCAGGGATCCGTGCAGTAGCCCAGGGGGACTTCAGGCGACTGGAGCTCTCTGGGAAGAGGCCAAGCCACCAGTCTGTCACTGGATGCGGAACAGGCTCTTCTAGAAAACCCCTGTTTGTCTTTCTGCACTGAGCTCAGATGCCACCTCCTTCAGGAAGCGTGCCCTGAGCCACCCAGGACAGGTCTGCTCTCTGGACCTCACACATGGGGCAGTTACAACCCAGTGCTTCAACCACCTGTGCACAGATCTGCCTGCTTTTCATCTCTGGTACAAAAATGAGTGCTTAAAGAATGGAAAGAAATAATAGCCTGCTCCCGAAACACAACCCAAGGACTGCATCAAGCTCTGCATCGTGCTTCAAGCCAGCACTCAGTGGAACAAGTAAGAGGTAGGTGGGTAAGACGCTAGCCTGACGGGCACAGGAGCGCTGAAGAAAAAGATCCCAATACCTTGATCCACAGCTGTGCTTCTGGCCAACGAACACCTACCTTAAAACCCTCTTCTCCCTGACAAGGCATTCCAACATGAGGCCAAATGGCCCTCAGCCCGGCTCCCACCCCGTGGCTTCTCTCCTGGGGCTCTGATTTGTATCTCTTCCTCTGACACTCATTTCTACAGACTGAAAATTGCAAATGAACCACTATATACTTCGGCTCCCCATGGGAGCTGGGCAGGAGCTCTGGCACCTTCTGTGTGTTTCTAGGCTTTCAACCCCCATGCTCGCTCTTGTCTCTGGGCCTTTGCACACGCTTCTCCACCTGCCTGGAACGCTTTGCCCACCTAAGTCTGTCTAACCCTTCAAGGCTGGTTTTATGTAGGTTCCTGCAGGAAGCCCTCCCTGCCTGTCCCCACCACAGCCCCGGTGATGGGCTCCTGTTCTGGGCTCCCCTGGCACTGGAGCTCCCCAACGCAGCAGAGCCCACGCTTTATTGAGATTGCCCCTTGACCTGTCGATCTGCCCTCCCCACCTCCTGCAAACTCCAGGAGGGGATTCTCCTGTATCCCAGAACCTAGCAGAGGGCTGGGACTCAGCAGGGGTTTAATATTAAATAAGAAAACGAACGGTGTGAAAGAGTAAGTAAAGGAATACATGAGTAATGGGGCCGGGACAGTTTAGCACATAGATGGGTTTTGGTCACCCAGTAGCATATACAGTGTTTCCTACGCACCAAGAAGTAGTCTAAGAACTTTTACATGTATTATGCACCTAATTCTCAATGATCTCCCTGTGAAATACCCTCCACCTCATTTTGCACATGAGGAAAACAGAGGCACAGAAAAGCTCAGCAATCACCCTGTGGTCCTATCAACGGAGAGTGGTTAAGTGAAGATTCAGGCCCGGCAGGCTGGTTTTACAATCTGTCCTTTCACCTATCTATGATACCGCCAGTGGTTAGACCAGTGGCCTGGCCTGAACCCCGCCTCCTGGGATCCACACCCTTGAGCAGTCCCCTCCTGGAATGACTCTGGGCCTGGCCATGTGACTTACTCTGGCCAGTGGCGTATTTGCAAGTGTGAGCCTAGCAGAGGTTTGATAAGCCTTGCACGTGGGCTTGTCTTTCACGATGCTTCCTCTTAGAACTCTGAGACCACCGTGGCATGAATAAGCCCAAGCCAGCCATGCGAGGATGCGATGTGAAGGAAAATGGCAGGACTCAGCCAGCAGCCACAGCCAAGGACCCAGACACCATGGCCTTCATTGAGTGGCCCAGGCCCTTCCAATCATTTGAGCCATGAGCTGAGGCCTCAGACATCATGGAGCACAGATGAGCTGTCCCCACCACAGCTGCCTGAATCATACTGCCTGCCTGAACTCCTGACTCACCCAACCGTTAGTAACCAAAATCAGGGTTGTTTTAAGCTACTACTCTTGAGAATGGTTTGTTAAGCTAAAGTAGTTAAAGAAAACATCTCCTTACTATGAGAAACAGAATCATGTAGATCCAGCACGGCACTTCCCGGGCATTCACGCAATCAGCAAACATTCCCACAGCATGCTCCACACTAGTCACCGTTCTGGACACCAAGACTCAGCAGAGAACAGAAAAGTCCTTACTCTTAAGGAGCTTAGATTCTACTGGGGGAGTCAGACCAACAGACGAATGCATTTTTATATCACGTGCTGCTAAGAGCTACACAGAAAAATAAAGCAGCGCCAGAAGTGCCATTCTAGATAAAATGACCTCCTGAAAAAATGACATTTAAGCACAAACCTGGCTGGGCATGGTTGCTCACACCTGTAATCCCAGCATTTTGGGGTCAGAGGGAGGCGGATCACTTGAGATCAGGAGTTCAAGACCAGCCTGACCAACATAGAGAGACTCCCATCTCTACTAAAAACACAAAAACTAGCCAGGCATAGTGGTGCGCGCCTGTAATCCCTCGGGAGGCTGAGGCAGGAGAATCACTTGAACCCAGGAGGCAGAGGTTGCAGTGAGCTAAGATGGTGCCACTGCACTCCAGTCTGGGTGATAAGAGTGAGACTGTCTCAAAAGAAAAAAAAAAAAAAAAAAAAAAAAAAATAAGCAGAGACCTGGATGGCTGGATGGAAAGAGGAAGAGAGTCATGTAAAGACTGGGAGGAAGAATGCCAGGAAACAGAGGCAGCAAGAACAAGGGACCTCCCAAGATGCAGCAAGATGAAGAACAAGGACTGGGCATGTCTGAGGGAGGAGGAAGAGGCCAGGGCCGGATCCCGTGGAAATGAGGGCCACGCTCAGGGCATGACTGTGTTCCAGGTAGGAAGGGAAGCCTTAAAGGCCAGAGGGCCCAACAGTGACATGAGCCAACTTCTATTTTCAAAGGACCACCTGGCTACAAAGAAGCCTCATGGGAGAGGGGCACCACCAGAGTGAAAGCAGGGAGGGCAGCAGGGAGGCTGCTGCGACAATCCCAGCCTCTGATGACGGCGGGCCTGGGGAGGTGGGAGGGCTGCAGAAGAGAGGAAGAGAGGTCAGCCCTGCTCTTGTTCCATGGTAATCCTACACAGTGTGCGGTAAACACCACACTGCATGATCTTCCTTTCTCTGGGATAAAAGTTAGATTTACTGTCATTCTTGTATGACTGCAGGGTTGGACGAAGAAGCACGTGTGGTCATAGCTGGTTTACTTTTGAAAGACCCTCCAACAGTACCTCCTGAGAATGCCATGTAAGGAACCCAACCTTAAAATTTAAAAAAATTAAAAACTAGTCTGGAGGCCACTGGGAAATGGAACTTTTTAAACCTTAATCGAGGCTGAAAATAAACTAAACATTGAAATGCTCCACGGGGCCACGCCACTATGAAACACAGGCCCTGCTGAGAGCTTGGTAAACGGAACTTGGACCCAATGGCTCTCCAGGAAGAAATTCTGTGCCCGTGTCAATGACAGGCCCCCGATTCCTTTCTCATGACAAGTCACTGCTCATTGCAGTCACTCACTCATTTACTTCATCTGGAAGAGGAGCTGCTGTAAGTCGGAAGGTATTTATTTTTACCCACAGAATGATTTTCAGGGAAAAACAGGAGGAAATAGACTGTGCAGGCCATAGGAAAATTAAGTAAAGGCAGAAAGGCTAGAGGAGTAATAGAGCCTGATAATAGAGTTTTGTTGAAAAATGTAAACCATAGATTCCTGGTCTTGCCCACTTTATCTCCCACACCTCTCCCACATCCTTTGAACTTATTTTAATTCCTATCATCTCCACCTGAAGAGCCAGCCTCCATCCCTTACTGACTGCTATAACGGCCCAATGGTCACCCCACACCAGTCTCTGCCTTCCTGAATTCTCTCCCCATTGTATATGGAAGGTGATCGATTTAAAACGCAGGGCTGATACCGCCAGCCCTCTATGTAGGACTCTTCAAAGCTTTTCTATCTTTCTTAGGATAAAGATCAAACCCTTCCAGGGACCTATAAGGCCCTACTCCTCTCACTCTCTGAGTTCAAGCAACCCAGGTCTCTTCTCAACCTCCTGACGCCCTGTTTCCCCTTATGCCTCTGGCCTTCCCCATATCCAAGGCAAAGAGACAAACCTGCCAAGGGGAGGGGACACCTTCCTGTCCCACAGACCTGAGTTCCAACATGTCTTCCACAAGAAGCCATGCCCGACCCATCCCCAACATCCAGACCTGAGAAGACCCTCTGCAGCTGCTACTATTGCCAGCGACTGCCATGGGCCTGAGGTCATTGTTCTAAGACTACCACCAACTGACCCTTCCGTGCTGGTCACACATAAAGGCTGACCTTTGACCTCTAGGACTCAACCACGAATGATCAGGGTTAGCACTGGATTTTTTTGTTTTTTTGATATCCTTTTTTTTGGCGACAGAGTCTCGCTCGTCACCCAATGACACGATCTCGGCTCACTACAACTTCCGCCTCCCAGGTCCAAGCGATTTTCCTGCTTTAGCCTCCTGAGTAGCTGGGATTACAGGAGTGTGCCACTACACCCAGTTAATTTTTGTATTTTTAATAGAGATGGGGTTTCACCACATTGGCCAGGCTGGTCTCAAACTCCTGACCTGAAGTGATCTGCCTGCCCCGGCCTCCCGAAGTGCTGGGATTACAAGCGTGAGCCACCATGCCTGGCCGATGTTTCTTTTTAACATGCAGACATTGAGGATATTAGCACTGTTTTTAATTCAGAGACTAGCCCAGCTGTGACCACCCAAAAAGGAGGAGAAAATTATGAGCTGTCTGCCTGCAGCACTGCGTGTCAGCTGCACTCTCTTGCTTCCTGAGACCTTATTTCCATGTTAATATACATCATCAAAGTTGACACAGGTTGACACCCTCTTGGTCATCACCTGTGCTTTATGTGGAAAGTAATAACAGAGATAGAAACACAGCAGCCGCTATTTGTGGAGTGCTTCCCACACACCAGGCAGGGTATTAACTTTTGTTGACTTATCCACTCTGTTTAAAAACCTACTCGTTAAGCGTTGTTAATATCCCTGTTTCACAGAAGATGATTCTGGGACTTAAGGAAGTTACTGTCCCACAGTCAAATGACTGATACGTCCAAACACATAACCTGCAGCCCCAGTGCCTTCCAAACAACCCAGTTCCTGCAGCAGAAACTCTGTGTCTCAAGCACTTCATCTCTCCCTACCCTCGCCATCATCTACAAAGCTGCCTGCCCCAGAGCTGCCAACACAAGTGTGTTTCCAGCCAAGGAAACAGATGCCACTCCTGCAGGAAAACTCCTTGTTTCAGAATTCATTGACCAAGGCCTGTGACTAGTTCCATAAACCAGGAGGAGGAGTGGCGGCAAGGGAGGCTAAATCACAACCACGGGTCTTTTGTTTGGTCAAAAAGGAAAAAATAAATAAGTAAATAAAGTTAAACTACAATCACTCTATTTTTAAAGATGTTTAAGAGACTTTTCCCCCATAAATATAACTAGAAGAAGTCAGCATCTCCTACATTACAAAAAAAAAATGTAAGCAGTTGTCACTGTAATTCGAAACCCAAGCAGATGACATGAATCCAAACGAAGTCATGAGAGTAGCATTCACACTTACTGAGCGCTTTACACACCCTGTCACTGCATGTTAAATATACGTATCATGTACGTAACATCTCAACAACCTTGTGAGGGAGCTTCTCATCATACCATTTAACAGATGAAAATACTGAGACCAGGGCATGTTAAATAACTCAGCTGGGGTCACACAGCTAACAGGGAACAATGCCAGGATTCCGCCATAAGAACGACCAATTTCAGAGCATATGCTCTCAACAACTACTTAAGGAATCCAACAACAAAAATCTTGCCATTATTCAATTTAAATATACCATTTAGAAGTAATTTTTTGTCGGGGGGGGGAAATCAATGTTTTCTATCACTGTAAGAAAATATGCCCTTTCAGACTTATTTTAAGGCGATACTACCACCACTTAGGTGGATCCTACCTGAGGCTTCCTGGAACAAATATTATAATTTGATCTGCTAATAAACTGCCATAACAAATCTGAAAGGAGAAATGTGACTGTTCTTTTGAGAACACAAAACTGTCATTTCAAATTAAGTAACAGTAACAAATGGTGAGAAATGTGACTCTGTCAGCAAGGCACATCTGTGTTTGAGCATTAACCAGGGATCTTCCTTGTTAACCATCCACACCACTCCCTCCAGCTTAAAGATGCTGAAGTGTTTCTCAAACAATAGTAAACCATCCTTCATTTAGATACCAGGGCTCTGATCAGTACTGAAAAGATGGTTTTGCTTCCAGGAAGCATACAAGACACCCTCCATTCTGCACAGGTGATTTAGATTTTTTTTTTTTTTTCCTTTGAGTTGGAGTCTCATTCTGTCACCTAGGCTGGAATACAGTGGCATGATTTCAGCTCACTGCAACCTCCACCTCCCAGGTTCAAGCAATTCTCCTGCCACAGACTCTGGAGCAGCTGGGATTACAGGCACGCACCACCATGCCTGGCTAATTTTTGTATTTTTAGTAGAGACAAGTGTTTTTCCATGTTGGCCAGTCTGGTCTCAAACTCCTCACTGCAAGTGATCTGCCCACCTCAGCCTCCCAAAATGCTGTGATTACAGACACGAACCATCACGCCTGGCCTGCATGATTATATCAAGGAAAAAAGCAGTGCTTTCTTCCATTCTCAGAATTCTAGACTCCACTTTGGCACACTAAGTCTGGGGTCCCCAACCCCCAATGGCCTCTTAGGAACCAGGCCGCACAGCACAAGATGAGTGGCAGGTGACTGAACATTACCGCCTGAGCTCCTCCTCCTGTCAGATCAGAGGTGGCATTAGACTCTCAGAGGAACATGAACCCTATTGTGAGCTGTGCACGCATGGGATCTAAGCTGAGTGCTCCTTATGAAAATCTAATGCCTGATGATCTGAGGCGGAACAGTTTTATCCTGAAACCGCCACCCCCACCACCAGTAAAGTAATTTTATTGGTGAGAACCTAACCTCTACTGGAGCCACAAAGGACTCCATGACATTTGACATTGGTTCCAGACACGCTGAATGGACTTATGCCCAGCACTTCGGGAGGCCGAAACAGGCGGATCACGATGTCAGGAGATCGAGACCATCCTGGCTAACACGGTGAAACCCCGTCTCTACTAAAAAAATACAAAATCTAGCCGGGCAAGGTGGCGGGCGCCTGTAGTCCCAGCTACTCCGGAGGCTGAGGCAGGAGAATGGCGTAAACCCAGGAGGCGGAGCTTGCAGTGAGCTGAGATCCGGCCACTGCACTCCAGCCCGGGCGACAGAGCAAGACTCCGTCTCAAAAAAAAAAAAAAAAAAAGACACAAAGTCGTAGCAGTTATTATCCTACTTAATCCACGTGAGTCTCTGATGCAGGTGCACCAGGAGGTACTTCTGTCTGAGCAGAGAAGCAACCTGATCCTCTGACAGGGTGAATGAGCCCACCAGGCTCCCATGAGGGTAGAACCAGGCCTGCAATCCAGTCTCTGATGTCTTCTAAATGGACGGACTTGATACCCAAACATACAACTATTCAACCCAATTACATGCCCCACAGATGTCTGGGCCAAAATAGGGTATCAGACTGGTTCACTAAAAAATTGTCTTCCACAAAACTGGTCCCTATTGCCCAAAAGGTTGGAGACTGCTGCCCTAAGAGATCAAGAATAACCAGCAAGATCTACTAAAAGTTAGCTAACAATCTCACACCTTACTGAGTCCCTGAGCCTAATGTGCTCTTATTAAATATTAATAAATTCTTCATAGAGGCATCAAATACTTACCAACTGCAGGAGACATCAGGTGTGTAAGAGAGAAATGGCAGGGTGGCAGAACAAAAGCGACACAGGTTCAGAGGTCAGACAGGAAACCTGTCCAGGCTAGGGGGTCAGACTTTGGTCACCTGGAGCACATGAAGCCCAACCCAGTATCTGGCATATGCCCTAGAATGGCATCAAATGCACATTTAGCTTATTTGCTGTCAACTACATGCATGAATCGGTGTGTGCACAAGAGATGCCAGGGCTGCACTGAAAGATACAGAAAGAGTGAGAAGACAAATCATATCCCTGCTGTGTGCCACTCCCACAGTTCCATTCTTCCAGCCCACGGGCCAGGACACGTGAAAGATGGACGTGTGAACTGCCACTCCCCAGGAGTCTCCACAGCCAAGAGCTTCTCCAAAGATGAGGTTCCTGCTGAACTGAGAGACACGGTAGGGTTTGGGGGGTGGGGGATTGTTGGGCATGATGGCCCACACCTGTAATCCCAGCACTTTGGGAGGCTGAGGCAGAAGGATTGCTTGAGTCCAGCCTGGGCAACGTGGCAAAACCCTGTCACTACCAAAAATACAAAAAAAAAAAAAAAAACCTAGCAAGGCATGGTGGTGGGTACCTGTAGTACCAGCTACTCGGGGTGGGGCTGAGGTGGGAGGATTGCTTGAGCCTGGTAGGCTGAGGCTGCAGTAAGCTGTGACCATGTCATTACACTTCAGCCTGGGTGACACTGTGAGACCCTGCCTCAAAAAAACCAAAAACAAAAAGAAAAGAAAAGCCGGCCAAATGAGACACAGCTGAACCCCTGGGAGGAATGCTCTTCTCTGGGAAACTTAGCCGACTAATTCTTCTCTGACCAGTCACAGACAGAGATGGCTACTTTCCAGATAAGAGACAAGTGGACTATGAACATCGAGACTCATAGGATTCAAGATGAGGATTGAATGTAACTCCTCTTCTTCAAAATGAATATATATAAAATATATATAATGTATATTATATATAATTAGATTATCCTATGACAATCTAATGCATACACACACACACACACACACACACACACACACACACATATATATCAGGGCACTGGTATCTTCCTTCTCCTCCCAAGAAATCAAACAAGTAGGGTCCAAGGCTGTAGTCCACCACTCACAAGCAATTATTCTTAACATTTACTGTATATCAGAAACCCAGATCCCACACACCCAGCTTCTGGGAAAGAGCACCCATTTTTTGCTTGGGAAGCCAATTCTCCCCAGCTCTCACATCCACTGACTGTACCCCAGGCCTGACTCCAACCTAGCTTCAGGAGTGGCATGTGACTTGGGCCTGGCCACTCAAGAGCTGGGCAACCTCCCTGGCCAGCTATGGGTTCTTAGATGAGCATGCTGGAGTCAGCACAACTCCGGGAACCTGAGCACAGTCTCCTGACACAGAGGCAGGAGCCCCCTTTCCACACTGAACATGAACTAGAAAGTTCTGGAACTGCTACAATCATCCTCTAGCCGTAAGAAGAGATAAAACTGTCTGATGATGGACCCATCATGGATGAAACTAGTGTTGAGAGAAAGAGATGGGGAAATAACGATAGGCCAGAGAGGCTGGGTGTGGTGACTCACGCCTATAATCCCACACTTTGGGAGGCCAAGGCAGGCACATTACTTAAGGTCAGGAGTTTGAGACTAGCCTGGCCAACATGGTGAAATCCCGTCTCTACTAAAAATACAAAAATTAGCCAGGTGTGGTGGCAGGTGCCTGTAATTCCAGCTACTCAGGAGGCTGACAGGCAGGAGAATCACTTGAACCTGGGAGGTGGAGGTTGCAGTGAGCCAAGATCATGGCACTGTAGTACTGTAGTCCAGCCTGGGCAACAGAGAGACTCCATCTCAAAAAAAAAAAAAAAGACCAGGGAGACAAATACAAACCAACAGACCAACACAGAGACAGACTAGGTCCCGGTAACACCAAGTCCTTGATCATGCCATTGTCTGATCAAGACAAAACTTCTGTTAAATCAATCAATAAACACCCTTTTAATGTAAAACAGTCATTTTCAGGGTTTCTTGCTTCAATTTTAAGCCAATTATCTTTTTTTGCTCACAACAATGAATTCTAAGAGACCAGGCCAATCCCAGACAAGAATTTTACTCAATACTCATTACTCCTCTTAAAAGTAACCCAGGCAGCTTATAAAATTATAATTGGAATCCTGGTTAATTATTTTTCCACTGGAATCGAGGTTTAAAGCTTATCTAGAAAATGAGCAAATACAAATAGTTAATTTTTTCAAGAAAAGCAAGCAGGGACTTGTTCCAATAATCATGCATACTACAAATGGAAGAAATTCCACACAAAAAAAGTCAACGGATTTGATTAGGTAAAATTAAAACCACTACGGGTCAAAATAATTATGCAGAAAAAGTAAAAGAAAAAGATTTGCCACAAGAATGACAAAGATGGCCAGGCGCGGTGGCTAACGCCTGTAATCCCAGCACTTTGACAGGCCAAGGCAGGTGGATCACTTGAGGTCAACAGATCAAGACTAGCCTGGCCAACATGGTGAAAGACCGTCTCCATAGAAATACAGAAATTAGCCTGGTATGGTGGCAAAGGCTTGTAATCCCAGCTACTTGGAAGGCTGAGGTGGGAGCATCGCTTCAACCTGGGAGGCAGAGGCTGCAGTAAGCTGAGATTGTGCCACTGCACTCCAGTCTGGGTGACAGAGCAAGACTCCATCTCACAAAAAAAGGAAAAGAAAGGAATGACAAACAAATGCTATTTTATAAGAAGCACAGCCGCATCAAAAGAACATCTAAAAGAAAAACTGACAGAAAAAAATCAAGATCGTTATAGACTCAATACTAAAAAACTAACTGATGGCAAACAAAACAACAAATGGTCAATAGTCTTGGAAAAATTGAAACATGGTAGAAATACAAAATAAAACTTGCAATCAAATTAGCAACTAAAATGACAACACCCTGTACCAAGAAGGGTAAGGCCTGTCAGGCACACCCGTACACAGCTGGAGTCAGTGTATGTTTTTCTGGGAAGCATGTTGACAGTCTTTGCCAAGACCCTTAAAGGACCTAGCAATTCTCTTCACAGGAGCAGACCCTAGAGAAATAATTAGAATCATACACTAAAATGTAGGTATAAAGATAGTCACCATGGCAGTAATAACAACAACAAACGACTTAAATGCCTAGCCGTGGGAAGTTATCAGAGAGATCGTGCAGCCATTAAGGCTGTTCAGAGAAAATATTTAAAGACACAAAACTGCTCATGATATAAAACCAAGTGAAATGAGAGAATGCAAAATGATATACCTAGAATGATCTAAATGTGTTTTACATAGACACTCTAAATACAAAGAAAAAAGACTGGGAAGAGGTACTTCGAATCTCTTCAATAGTGGCTATTTTTGGGTGATGAGATTACAAGTGATTTTTCTTTTTCTGTCCTGGTGCTACTTTAAAAAATTCTAATGGACGTATACTTCGTTATAATAAGGATTTTTTTTTTTTTTTGAGACAGCTTGTCAGTCTACCGCTCAGGCTGGAGTGCAGTGGCATGACACTAGCTCACTGCAGCCCTGATCTCCTGGGTTCAAGCAATCCTCCTGCCTCAGCCTCCCAAGTAGCTGGGACCACATGTGTGCCCCACCACACCAGACTAATTTTTTTTTTTTTTTTTTTGGTAGAAACAGGGTCTCACTTCTTGCCTCAAGTGATTCTCCAGCTTTGGCCTCCCAAAGTGCTGTGATTACAGGAGTGAGCCACCACGCCCTGCCAAACAATATTTTTTAATTACATTTTTCAATTGAAGTAGCTTTGGTTTAAATAAGCCAACATTTGGTGACACTTCCTGGGTACTGAGTCAGGTGATTTGGGAGACAAAAGCAAATACTCCTGTCCTCAAGGAGTTCATGGTCCAGTGAGCTACGTATGACCCAGCAAAGGATGCTGACCACTGAAAAACTCTGCTGGTCAGCCAAATGCTCACTGGTGCTAGAGACGTGGGCTCCAGCTGGTCACTACATGCCATCTCTAATACAGGTCATGTATGGAATGCACTTCCTGGCAACGAACAATGAACGCAATGAACATCAGCTACCTCCAGCACTACCTCTACAACCAGGGCAGACTGCCTAGCATCCATCCTCTCCTTCTCCCTTCATCACAGAAGCCCCATTTGATTCAGAAAGGCCATGTGCCAAGCTAGAAGACCACACTTCACATGCCCCTTCCATCAAAGTGGTGCCAATGTAAACTCAAGTTGTGAGATGAGACTCCCAAGAAAGCTCCTTAAAGGAAGGACAGTTGGTGGGGAACAGTCCTTTTGGCCTTCCTGTTTTCTCCTGTTTCCTACTTACAACACAGACACGCTGGCTCGAGCTTCAACAGGCATCTTACACCAACCTGAGGATAAAAGTCACAGCTAAGGACACTAGGACTGTGGCCGAGACACTCGCCAGCTCTGGACCGCCTAAGTGTGACCTTCTAGGAAAGATACGTTGTTGATTTAAGCCACCAGGGCCATATATTTGTTACAGGCAGTCATGCATAATTCCAAACCCAAAGAACCAGTAGCACTATTATTAGCATGGTGATGGCAGTGGTTCGCGGGACTGCGAACTCCAAGGTTTCTCAGAAGCAGCTATTTAAGGCTGGACGTGGTAGTTCACGCATGTAATCCCAGCATTTTGGGAGGCCAAGGTGGGCAGATCACTTGAGGTCAGGAGTTTGAGACCAGCCTGGCCAACATGGTGAAACCCCATCTCTACAAAAATACAAAAATTAGCCAGGCATGGTGGCGTGCGGCTGTAATCCCAGCTACTCAGGAGGCTGATGCGGGAGAATCCCTTGAACTCGGGAGGCGGAGGCTGCAGTGAGCCAAGATCACGCCTGGGTGATCAAGCGATCCTCCCAGAGTGCACTCCAGCCTGGGTGACAGAGTGAGACTCCATCTCAAAAAAAATTTTAAAAAAAGTACCCATCCAAAAGGCTGTCATGGAATGGAGAGGCCAAGGCCTTCCTACCCCTTGATTTCCTCCCTTTTATAACTAAGGTTCTGAGTATTTTTTTTAAACAACTGTTACAATTGTAAATCTTATGTTTCCTATGTTTTACCACAATGATTTTTAAAAGGTCTGCCCACTGCCCCTCCACAGAGGTTCATCTCCTTCTCTCGCTTGTAGGTCTCACCCTTATCCAACCTCAACCCCCACACCCAGTTACTTTCTCCTCAGCTGCTATGCATGTCACAAAAGCATGCCAGCGTGGTTGCTTCTGTGGCCCCTGCACCATGAAATCTGACCCCACCTCAGGCCCCATCTTTTTATTTATTTATTTATTTAGAGATGGAGTTTTCACTCTTGTCGCCCAGGCTGGAGTGCAGTGGCATGATCTCAGCTCACTGCACCTCTATCCCTTGGGTTCAAGTGATTCTCCTGCCTCAGCCTCCCAAGTAGTTGGGATTACAGGCACCCACCACCATACCCTGCTACTTTTAGTAGAGATGAGGGTTTCACCATGTTGCCCAGTCTGGTCTCAAACTCCTTACCTCAGGTGATCCACCCACCTCGGACTCCCAAAGTGCTGGAATTACAGGCGTGAGCCACTGCACCCGGCCAGGCCCCATCTAAATCCTATCCGGGGGCATGGTTGTCACAACAGAACAGCAATATGATGGTCAGAGAGATACAAAAAACGTGAAATGGCCTTAACTGTGAAGTCTGGGAGGCTTAGAGATAAGCACATAAAGCAGGGAACTGCCCACTCCCAGATCCCCAAAGGCCTCCAGTGGATGCACTTTGTGATTCCTGCTGCGCATGACAGGAAGCACCACCGGACTTCAGAAACTCCCTTTTTCTGTTTCACGCTGGCCAGGCTGAGGAGGGGGGGTGGACAGGGCTTCTCACCCTTCTGGCCTACCTCTCACCTGCCTACTTGGAGACTGGGGCACTACATCTGCCCGCCCCCAGGTACAACTGCTGCAAACAGCCAACACGCTCCTGAGAAGTTACTGCGAGACTTAGGGTCAGTTTCCCAAGAGATTCCATAAGAATGACCCAGCTAGCCGGAGGTCCATGCCTGCACCAACCCTCAGGTTCCAGGAAAGCCCTCGTGCTACCCGGTGCCTTTACTCCCCACCCCGCTTTCTCCATCCATTCATGCAGCACCGACTTGCTGACCCTCACCATGTGTCAAGCACAGTTCCCAGGGCTGGAAGAAGGTACGAAGCGTTTCCTCCGAGCAACTCAGAATCCACTAGGGGAGGACGGATGGCCAAATGCTTGATCACCGAAGCATGTGACCAGTGCTCAGACCAATGCCAGCACAGGACCATGGGAGATGCAAAAGAGGAATGCCAGCACCTCAAAGTGTTCACCATGGTACCTGGCACATAGGGAGTCTACAATCAATGGTAGCCCGTGGCTGGTTCTCCAGCGCAGCAGGACAGATGGTGGTAGTGACAGCCACCAGCATGACAAGAGGAAGAATAGCATTCACCGGACCCAGACAGTCTTTCCAGAGTTGGTGACACCTCAAACTAAGTCTTCAGGGATGAGGAAAGTCATGCAACAGAGAAGATGTAGTGGGAAAAGGGCTTCTAGGCACCAACCATTGCAGTAAATAATAGCTTTGCGTAACCCCAAGTAGTTCAGCATTGCTGTGGTATAAAGTACAAGAAGAAGAACAGCGAGAAATGAAAGTACGAAAGTAAAGAGGTCACCCTCAACAGAAGGGTCAAGACCACTGACTTCTCCCCTACCCCATGCCCTCCTCAGTCTCCCCACGAGTCTTCAAATGAAGGCTTTGAAAATAGATACCTGAAGACTAACAGTGACCGCATTCCCTTCTCCAGTTTGGTCTTTTGGTTCAACCAAATGACGTGTTAACTGTTGGGGCAACAGTGGATGGATATTTAATGAGATTTATGTCAGACTGATGTGGGAAAACAGATATAAAATCAAAACCCATCGTGACATAGGGAAATAAGTATGTAAAGCAGTGCTGGGTTTTCTATGCAACCAGGAGCAGCATATATGAGACAGAGAGGGGAAGAAGGAAAGAGAGAGTTTTAAATAACATTTATTCTGTCCCCCACCCTAGCAGAAAGAAGTCCCACAGAAATGGAAAACTGTACTTTTCCAATAATCCCTAAATTGCTATTTATTTCTGAACCTTTACCTGTTATCGTTCAGTTTCCTAAGGTTTCTATACACTGCCAAGAGAACTGTGATTTTCATGTTAGAATCTACACTCCAAACACACACATACACACACACACACACAAAACTTACAACCCATGTTTTCATCCACCTTTTATTGTGTTTAAGTTTTCTGTTCAAAACACTGATGAAGTTTCCTTTCAATAGAGGAAATGTGGATGCAAGTGTTTTTTTACCCAGAGGTTTTTTCATTTCTTTCCTCTGTGTTATTTTGAGTCTTGCTACTGAATCGTAAAGCAAGAACCTTGAAAAACATCCCAATGTTAGGCAGGTGAAAATATATCAATATAGGGAAGGAACTTGGGAAACTGGAAAGGCAGAAATAGTGATTTCCATAATAAAACTCCTGACAAACTTGAGCAGTAGTGCACAGAAAAAAATCTGTCTGCACTCCTCCCATCCGACATGCCAAAAATGTACCTCCAAATGTGAAAATGGATCGTTGCAGCTTCCTAACCAAATTTCAAATTAAGTACCGCAGGCCCGGGGGACAGCCTTCCACACAGCAAACTGAAAACACAAGCACTGCGGGATGCCTGGTGCCAGCTGCTCTCTGACTTCTGCCAACTCTGGAGCACGTTGGTGAAGGGGAACTCGACAGTTCGTGCATTTCTTCTCTAAACTTACTGAACACCGGGGACAATCAGAGAGAGACAGGAAAGAAAGAGTGAGCAAGCGAGCCTGTTTCCAACTGACCGCAAAGGTCATCTGAAAAGGTCAACAGCTTAGAAGAAAAAGTTAAAGAAAAATGAAAAAAGAGACACAGAGGGACAGAATGAGGGCAGGACAGAGAGAGATTCCAAGAGAAACAGACCAAGCCAAAGACAGAGAGAGAATGGGAAAGGAGGAAGGAAGGAATGAGGGAGAGAAGTAGACGTACACACACTCAGAGAAGAGAAGGAGCGGGGAGAGGAGGAGAGAGAAACACACAGGGAAAGAAAGAGAGCCACGTAAGGTAGGGAGCTGAGACCCAAACAGGAAGTCATCATCCCATCATCTACCCATTCAGCAGGTATCTGATGCCAGTAGACAGACGGACAGAGCCCTAAGTAATTTCAGGGCTGGGAAATGGGGGTCAGGACCGAGGTGGGGAAACACACAGTGCAATGCTGAGTCCAGGGAGGGAATGAACAACTCTCCACCCAACAAGCCCCAAAACCTCTGGGCTGAAGCCAACACCAGCTCATCTCTAATATCCAATCATTTTGAAGCATAAAATTAACAGAAACACTGGTTTAAAAACAAACTTAGATATGATGCCAAAAGTACACATGACAAAAGAAAAAATAGATGAATACAATTTCATCAGAATTAAAAACATGTATGCTTCAAGGACACCATCAAGAAAATGAAAAGAAACTTACAGAATGGTAGAAAATGTATGTACATCACATATCTCTGATAAGGGTCTAGTATCCACAATACACAAAGAACTCACACAACTCAACAATAAAAAAAGACAACTAAACAAATTAAGTTATGGACAAAAGATTTGAAAATACATCTTTTGAAGATCTACAAATGGACAGTAAGCCCATGAGAAGATACTCAACACCATCAACCATCAGGGAAATGCAAATCGAAACCACTGATTTGCAAACCTGAAGATACCACTTCACATCCACCTGATGGGTACAATAAAAAAAAAGACAGACAATAACAAATGTTTGGAGGGAATACAGTAGAAATAACCGGAACCTTCATTCACTTCTGGCGGGAAGGTATAGCCGCTTTGACCCAGCAATTCCACTCCTAGGTTGTACCCAAGAGAAATGAAAAACATGTCCTCACAACTTGTACATGAATGTTCATTGCAACATTATGTACAATAGCCAAAAAGTGAAACCCAAATGTCCATCCACTAATGAAAGGGTAAACAAAATGCGGCATATCCTTGTAGTAAAATCCGTTTCAGCCATAAAAGAGAATGCCATCCTGATACATGCTACAATGTAGATAAACCTTGAAAACCTTATGCTAAGTGAAAGAAACCTATTACAAACCTCCACACACTGTATCATTCCACTGATATGAAGCGTCCAGAACAGGCGCATCCACAGAGACAGGAAGCAGAATGGTGCTTGCCAGGCCCTGGGGTGGAGAATGACTGCTCATGGAAAAGGGCTTCTTTGTGAGGGAGTGAAAATATTCTAAAATGTCATGAATGCACAACTCTCTGAATATACTAAAAATCGTTAAATCATACACTAAAGAGGTGAATTGTATGGCATGTGAATTACATCTCAATAAAGTTGTTTGTGTGGTTTTTTCACCTTTCATTTTAGATTCGGGGGTACAAGTGCAGGTTTGTTACACGGATATATTGCATAATGCTGAAGTTTGGGGTATGAATGATCCCATCACCCAGGTAGTAAGCATAGTACCCAACTGGTAGTTTTTCAACCCTTGCTCCTCCATTCCTCCCCACCTCTAGTAGCCCCCAGTGTCTGTGTTAGCATCTTCATGTCCAGGAGTACCCAGTGTTTAGCTCCCACTTATAAGTCAGAACATGCAATATCTGGTTTTCTGTTGGGGCACTAATTTGCTTAGGATAATGGCCTCCCACTGTATTCATATTGTGCAAAGGGCAAGAGTTCATTCTTTTTATGGCTGTATAGTATTCCATAGCGTATATGTACCACGTTTTCTTTATCCAGTCTACCATTGATGGGTACCTGGACTGACTACATGTTTTGTTTTTTTTTTGTTTTTTTTTTTTTTTTTTGAGACGGAGTCTCGCTCTGTCACCCAGGCGGAGTGGCAGTGGCCAGATTCAGCTCACTGCAAGCTCCACCTCCCTGGGTTCACGCCATACTCTCTGCCTCAGCCTCCCGAGTAGCTGGACTACAGCGCGCCACCTCGCCGGCTAGTTTTGTATTTTTAGTAGAGACGGGGTTTCCACCGTGTTTAGCCAGGATGGTCCTCGATCTCTGACCTTGTGACCGCGCCTCCGGCCCTCTCCAAAGTGGCTGGGATTCAGGGCTTGACCACCGCGCCCAGCCCCTGACTATCATGTTTGTTGCAGGGCAGGAGGGAGGAAGAAGGAGAAGGAGGGAGCAGAGGAGGAAGAGGAAGACGAAGGAGAGGAGGAGGAGGAGGAAGAAGAAGAGGAGGAGGAGGAGGAAGAAGAAGAGGAGGAGGAGGAGGAAGAAGAAGAGGAAGAGGAAGAAGAGAAGGAGGAGGAAGAAGAAGAGGAGGAGGAGGAAGAAGAGGAGGAGGAGGAGGAGGAAGAAGAAGAGGAAGAGGAGGAGGAAGAAGAAAAGGAGGAGGAGGAGGAGGAAGACAAAGACAAAGAAGATGAAGACGAAGAAGGCATTTGCAGCAAACCAAGCTGCTCTTCCATCTCTCATCCAGAACTGTGGTAACGTGAATGTGAGGGTCAGGGTTTCAGTCTCCCAAGACTACAACTTGCCAGGCTGGGGCTTGGGAGGACAAGTTCAGGGTGGACCACCTCCCCCATCCAGCCTCCCTGCCCCTCCAAACCCACGATGGGTGGGCTGTGAACTCAGCATTGAGGCTGATAGTGAGCACAGAGGTGTCTCCACAGGATACTTTGAAGGACCAATCTGCGCTGACTTCTGTGTGTCATCTCCTTTCTAGCCCCTTCAGGGGACATTTTCTGCCCACAGTCACCCCCTAGGCTGCAGCCATCCTGGGTGACAGAGTGAGACTCTGTTTCAAAAAGAAAAGGAAGGCCGGGCGCGGTGGCTCAAGCCTGTAATCCCAGCACTTTGGGAGGCCGAGACGGGCGGATCACGAGGTCAGGAGATCGAGACCATCCTGGCTAACACGGTGAAACCCTGTCTGTACTAAAAAAATACAAAAAATTAGCCAGGCGAGATGGCGGGCGCCTGTAGTCCCAGCTACTCGGGAGGCTGAGGCGAGAGAATGGCGTAAACCCGGGAGGCGGAGCTTGCAGTGAGCTGAGATCCCGCCACTGCACTCCAGCCTGGGCGACAGAGGGAGACTCCGTCTCAAAAAAAAAAGAAAAAGAAAAGGGTGTTTGTTGGCTTTGGGGAGAATCACATTCTCATGAATACTGAGATTCCTCAACGTTTCCACTACTCCACCGTGAAGCCCACTGAAAGATTAAAAACCAAAATGCTTCCTTTGTTTACCAAAGGAAACATAAGCCATGATTCAAGCATTTATTTATTTGTTTGTGGCCGAGTCTCACTCTGTGGCCCAGCCTAGAGTGCAGTGGCACGATCTCGGCTCACTGCAACTTCTACCCTCCTGGGTTCAAGCGATTCTTGTGCCTCAGTCTCCGAAGGATTACAGGCGCACGCCACCATGCCCAGCTAATTTTTGTATTTTTAGTAGAGACGGGGGTTTCACCATGTTGGTCAGGCTGGTCTCGAACTCCTAGACTCAAGTGATTTGCCCACCTCAGCCTCCCAAAGTTCTGGGATTACAGGTGTGAGCCCCCTTCCCAGCCAACTCAAGCATTTAAACCACATCTACTAACATGGTGTACAAATGCATCTTACCCTTAATGGCCATAAGCCCTTTAAAGTATCCTCAAACAGACTTGAAGGTTTCATCCTCAAAATATGGGCTGTCCAAGCGCCTAATTCACAACAACTGCTAAAAACCTAAACTGGGGCACACAACCAGAAGGGCAGGACAATTCATGACAACTCCCAGACATGAGAACTTACGAATCCGTTGAAACAAAGGGCTGGCATCTTTATTGATACCAAACCCTCACATAACCCAGAGGAAAAACCCTTGACACATACAGGCCAAGGAAATGAGCTGGTAATTCACCAAAAAGAAATTCAATTCATAAACACAGAAAAAAAGTATTCCATCTCCATTGCAACTCATGAATTACACATCAAACGAGCTAGGTTTTTGCCTACTGGAGTTCCAACGGCAACAGCTATGAATGCCGGTGAGAGTGCCCAAGAGGGCCTGCTTGCTGGTGACACTTTCAAATGGCCACAGTCCTGGGGAGTAATACGGAAATCCAAAACAGAAGTCAGAAAAACCTCAGCACTTCATTCAGCAATTCTGCTTATGAGACCACATGTTCCAAAACAACTGGAAACGGGGAAATTCTATATGCAAAAGGCATCCCCTGCAGCATTTTACAGTATGGTAAAAGTGTTTTGTTTTTTTTTTAAGGCCCAACAATTGAAAATTGACTAAAACTCAGGTCTATCCACTAGCTGGAATATCACACAGTTGTTACAAATTAGAGCAATGCAGTCCACATAATGATAGAAAAGGCTTTGTGATAGATGATTAAGTGGGGAAAAAAGCAACAAACAAAATTGTATGCACAGCTGGAGTTCAATTATGTTTTTAAGAAAGTGTCTACAGAGGGGGAAAATCTTTTAAACGAAGTTCTGTTTTCCTCATTTTCCCTAGTGAGCTGGGTGGGACGGGTAGGGTGGAAAGGGACTAAGTTTTAGAACCCAATCCAGGGACCTTTGCATCCTATTTAATCAACCTGTGCCTGTTTCCTAATCAGTTTAACCTTTAAATGACTTATTACAGGCAGGGCACATTGGTTTACGTCTGTAATCCCAGCACTTTGGGAGGCCGAGGTGGATCACCTGAGGTTAGCAGTTCAGGACCAGCCTGGCCAACATGGTGAAATCCCATCTGTAATAAAAAATAGGAAAATTATCCGGGCGTGGTGGTACATGCCCATAGATAGTCCCAGCTACTTGGGAGGCTGAGGCAGGAGACTTGCTTGAACCCAAGAGGTGTAAGTTGCAGTGAGCCAAGATCATGGCACTGCACTCTAGCCTGGGTGACAGAGACAGACTTCATTTCAGTAAGTTAATAAATAAATAAATATGGCTTATTACAAGGGAAAAACATATTTATTCTTAAGAGTCACAACTGCAACTCCAACTTGTAGCCCAAATAGTTTCTAGGTGATGGCACAGTATTAACATATTCACTTTGGATTTGGTTTCCCTATTTTCCCCCCAACCTAACTCAAAGATAAGCATCTGGGGCATTCAAGGCCTACCATCTGCTCATTAGTTAAAAAACAAATGCTAAAATTTGTCCACTTGCAGCTTTGTTTGATCTGTCTCAAAATACATTGGCATTTCCCCTAATGTTGAACAGGCCCTTCCAGTATTTAGGCAAGATTGATGAACTCATTTGCAGAATGGTCCAGTTTCCACAAACAAGCTGTCACTAAAGCAAGAGGGTTCGTTTGGACTTTGCAATCCTGCTACTGTGTTTACCAAGGCATCTTTCCTCAGTACTACTGCAGGTCCGGCAGATGGGTTGCTAATGAAGAGAATGTGATTGTCTATTTGGAAAAATACAGGCTATTTATTGCAACTGATAAATCATGGCTTGACTCTTTGCCCAAACAGGACGTGAGACAATGATGCTTTTCAAGTTTAAGAACAAGCTCCTGAGTCCAAGGACCAGCTTCAGAAGTCGTCTTTCAAGACGGTTTCCAGAAAAAATTGGACGACTAATGAAAGCTGTCTTTTACATTTTCTTTGTTTTCGTTTAAACACTCCTAGAACAGGAGTGTACAAACTATGGCCCTGAGGCTAAATCTGAGCTGACGGAAGTTTTTGTAAATAAAGTTTTATTGGCACACAGCCAAATCCATTCATTTACACAATGTCTACGGCTGCTACAACAGCAGAGCTGAGAAGTTGTGACAGAGACCCATCCACACAACAAAGCCAAAAGTATTTACTCTCCGGACTTTTATAGAAAAAGTTTGCTGAACCCTGTCCTAGGAATGAAAGCAGTTCCTCTGAATTACCTTGTAAGTCCAACCAGACCAGTATGAGACAGCTGAGCTACCTGAGTGATCGAGGTGCAAGCACAGTTGACCAGTACAGGTCGGACTGCAGAGGTAACCTCAGCGTCAGCTCAGTTCATCCCTTTTGACTTGGCTGAAGTCACTACCCCAAGAATAGCAACCCTCTACCCTACTTCAAATGTTAGGTAAATCCCTTTGACGGCAGATCTTTGAAGAATGCATGAAGTACCTTCCTTGATTTTTTTTTAAACATCACGTGACAGTTAAAAAAAAAAACAAAAAAACACCGTTCTTCAAAAGGAATTGTAAAAGATGAAAAATAGTAGGAAGAAGGTCTATTTGGGGCCATCTGATGTGGTCCACTGGAGGTAAGTCACAAAACTATCTCTACATTGACAAAAACTCATGCTGGGTCCAACTGCCCATTTGACATCAGGGAGATGAAACCACTCTTTTTCTTGGCTTCACCACACACACGACATGGAAATTGGTTAAATGTTCATTTAGATCCAGGCCAGGCCTAAAATCCTAGGACTGTCCTCACCACTTCCATCATTCATTCATGCACACATCCAAATCGTATTTACTGAACACCTACTATGTTCAGTGCCAGGTGCTTTAGATATGGATGCCAATAACACAAACAGGAATCCTGCCACCACGGAGCTTACTGACTAGTGGAGAAACTGAAAACAAGTCAAACCACAAATAAACAAGACCTACTGCAAACTGTGACAAGTGCTCTGGAAAACATAGCTGGGATGCTGAAGGGGACAGGGTACGTCCTGGCAGAAAGGCCAGGGAATGGCTCTCTGAGGAGGTGGCAAATCCAAGGTCTGGGCGAAGGAATGAGGGCGAGCTAGCCCTGCAAGGCAATTGGGAGTGGGGAAGAAAAGTGCATTCTAGACACTCACTTAGGGAGAGTAGCAGGAGTCAGAAGACTCGGTAGAGGCTCCCTCGTGTGGTCACGGCGGGGAGGCAACCTGCCACGCATCTCCAGCTTTGCAAGGAAGTCCCTCTGGCTCTTGACTTGCCACGTGGCCTCAGGCAGATCAAGCCTCTGTGCCCCTAGCTTTTCCACGTGGACACTGGGGAGACTCAAGAGACACTGACTTAGGTCTGCGCAGCCCTGAGGCGGGAAAAGCACGGCATGTTCCAGGAACTGAAATGAGGTGATACAGGCAGAGAATAGCATAGGGTGGGGAGCGGCGCACCAGACAGGGTTGGAAAGGTGGGCAGGGCCAAGTCAGGCAGGGTCTTGTAAATCATGGTAAGGCATCTGGGTTTCATTTTAATTGCAATGGGAAGTCACTGAAGGGTTTTAAGCAGGAAAATATCCTGAGCATATTTGTATTTTTAAAAGAAAAACTCTGAGTTGTGAAGAACAGGGAAGAGGGGCCAGAGCAGAGGCAGAGAGAGCAGGATGCTGCTGCTGTCATGGACTGTGCTAGAGGCGAGGTAAAGCAGCTGAACCTGACCTCCAGTGCCTACTCGGACCAACTGGAAGTGGCCATCTATAACACTGTGCTGAGAAAGTGTCGGAAGTTTAGACAGGGATCATGGGGGAAAAGTATCCTGTTTGATTAATGATGCCTGCCATGGGTGTAGAAGGGAGAATAGCAGTATCGTGTCAATATCTGTCCTCCATCTCTCTCTAGAGACTGAGAACATTTCAGTGCCTCTAACACTAATGTGTCTACAGCTCAGCTGGGGGCCCTGTCAAAGTGCAGACTCTGAGACTGTAAGATCTGGGGTGGGGCCTGACATTGTGCTTTTCTTTTTTCTTTTCCTGAAAGGGTCTCACTGTGTTGCCCAGTCTGGTCTTGAACTCCTGGGCCGAAGTGATCCTCCTACCTCAGCCTCTGGAAGTGCTGAGATTACAGGCATGGGCCAGCCCAGCAAAATCCTGCCTCTCTAACATGCTTCCAGGTGACAAGGCCACTGTTGCTGGTCCAGAGTTTTTTTTTGTTTGTTTGTTTGTTTTCCCCAGATGGAGTCTCGCTGTTGCCCAGGCTGGAGTGCACTGGCTGGATCTGAACACACTGCAACCTCCGCCACCTGCGTTTAAGCGATTCTCCTGCCTCAGACTCCCAAGTAGCTGGGATTACAGGCATGTGCCACCACGCCTGGCTACTTTTTGTATTTATAGTAGAGACTGGGTTTTGCCATGTTGGCTAGGCTGGTCTTGAACTCCTGACCTCAGGTGATCTGCCTGCCTCAACCTGCCAAAGTGCTGGGATTACAGGCGTGAGCCACCGCGCCCAGCCTCAGAGACCTCATTTTGAATAGCAAGAATCTAGAGAACTGATTTTCCCCCCATACACTTGTGTAAGATAAGCTCCAGCTCCCAGGGCCTGACACAGAAAAAGGACACTCAGCAAATGTTGACAGAATTGAGTTGGTCATTTCTGTGTCTTTCAGCCTTCAACTGCTATGAAAAGAACTGTGAAGAACTCCAGGCAGTTAACCATAAAACATGAGCAACATCGCAAGGTGTGTGTCATCCATCTTCCGTGGAGCCGCTCCACGTTGTCACTGAGGTGCAGATCATTTGGATGGGGGAAGGGGTTCAAGAGAAGAAGTGAGGAAAATGCAAAGGTGAGAAATGCACTTAACAGGGCTGATCCTAACCACAGCGTCATGATCAGAACATTCAGCTCTGTGGAATGACAAGGGATGTACGATGGGGTGAAAGGAAGAGCTGGTGCTATGTCCTCAGAAAAGCAGCACCCCAACCCACCAGATCCCTAGATGCACTGCATTACAACAGCAATGCTGGCTTGTACAAAAGCCCCAACAGGGAGTTTGCAGCCTCATCCTACACTTCACCACAGATCCAGCCCATAATCCCAACTTATCTGAGCATTGGCCAAGTCCAAATTTCCCTTTCAAAGACAGATTCAAATCAGGTCTGAATTAAGGATGGTAGCCAGACCCTGCCGCCTGCAGATGGAATCAGCTAGCCAGCGGACGCATTACATAAATGCCAACAAAAACTGAAGGCTCGGTGGGCCATGGTGGCTCATGACTGTAATCCCAGAACTTTGGGAGGCCAAGGTGGGCAGATCACCTGAGGTCAGGAGTTTGAGATCAGCCTGGCCAATACAGTGAAACTCCGTCTCTACTAAAAATACAAAAAAAAAAAAAAAAAATTAGCTGGGTATGATGACACACACATGTAATCCTGACTACTCAGGAGACTGAGGCAGGAGAACTGTTTGAACACAGGAGGCAGAGGTTGCAGTGAGCCGAGATCGCACCACTGTACTCTAGTCTGGGTGACAGAGCGAGACTCTGTCTCAAAAAAAAAAAAAACCCTAAGGCTCAGTCCATGCCCTTCAGCTTCCCTGGAAACTCAAGCCCTCTTTCTAGAATAAGCAGAGAACCTGGGGGTCCATGCAGACCCCTTCAGCTCTACAAGCTGCCTCCTATCAACCATACAGTCTACAGATTCTCTTTCCCTCTCTCTCCTCCTTTTAAACTCACAGAATTACAAAAGCCTTAATTTTTAAACAGTTTACCTTAATAGTGCACATTCATTTTCAGGGGGTCATTAAAAAATCATGAGAACATTCTCCTGTTGCAGGGAGGTGATTCATGCTTTCTGCCAGCATCTACTTCATTTTTGGGCCTCTGCTGGTTACGACATCCCAAACTCCCAGACGATATTAATTTAATTTATTCTGCACCTTTCTAGTAGTTGCCTATTAACATTAAACACATACAGCACTTTTCAGATCTCTAAAATGTCGAACAAGACTGTTCTTCAGATAATGTAAGTGGGAAAAGATTAATCATCACTAGGATTAATTGTTAGGAAAGAGTGGAACAACAGAGAAGTCATTTGTATGCAAGGGCTTTAGTACCTTGTATGAATTTGCCCCTTGCTAGAATGCCGGAGGATGAGGGCTGGGTGCTGGCTAGTTTCCCAGTGTAAAACACAGAACTCAATTGCTTCATCTGTCTAACTGGGGTTAGTTAAAAGGCAGGAGAGCCTCTTCATTAACTCTAGCGTATTATTGTGGAGTTAACTACATTGAGGGAGGCCAAGTCAATGCAGGCTGGATGCTAGAAAGTCAATACATTTTTTAACACATGAGGAAGAACAAGACTTGTTTGGGCTTTGCTGAGATCTGGTCAAATCCCTGCATCAGCTCCTCAAATCTTCACGCAATGCGGGAAAGGCCTTTAACTTTCCAAGCTGCCTCTACCTTACAACTTGTACCTGGGCTGACCCGGATGCTGTATTAGTCCGTTTTCACAATGCTGATAAAGACATACCCAAGACTGGGCAACTTACAAAAGAAAGAGGTTTAATGGACTTTCAGTTCCACATGGCTGGGGAGGCCTCACAATCATGGAGGAAGGAGGAGCAAATCATATCTTCCATGGATGGCAGCCATCAAAGAGAGCTTGTGCAGGGAAACTCCCGTTCTTTTAAAGCCATCAGATCTCATGACACTTATTCACTATCATGAGAACAGCACGGGAAAGACACGCTCCCATGATTCAATTACCTCCCACTGGATTCCTCCCACGACATGTGGGAATTGTGGGAGTTACAACTCAAGATGAGAATTGGGTGGGGACACAGCCAAATCATATCAGATGCCTTCTGCAAAGTTTATGATACACCCAGAGCCAAGTAAAAAAGATGTCTCTTAAAGGTAGATACATTAAGACTTCAGCTGTCTTTATCTCTGATCAAAAGATAATATAAAAGGCATTGATAATATCATTGATACTGATATTAATCAATATTAATCAATACCAAAGGCACTGTTTATTAGAATAACAAACAGTTATTATTTCTAACAGTTTGTTAGAAAGATTTTTGACTGAAGTAAGAGGAAGTCAAGATCCACAGGCTGGTTTGCAAGGTTATCGAGTATTCTACCCTTGCTGGAACAGAGCAGAACATCTATGAAGCCAAGAGTCTTCACCCTTTGAAGGGATAATGCCCAGGTGTGGTTCTGAGCTGGCCCTATGTACAGCCGCAGATCTGAATCCACAGATCATGAGAACTGATCCTGCTCCTAGAACTGTCACGTTTGCCTGGGCTCATTCTCGACGTACTGTAAACACGTGCAAAAGGACACAGAGCTGGGACTCCATCAGGTTTGTCTTGGTGGACTACCTGGTTTTGTGCCTGCTTACTATCCAAACAAACAAACCCTTTGCCTAGACAAAGATCCACTGGTAAATTCAACAATACTCCCTGCTTTTGCAAACATAGCCTCTTTAGAATTCTTCAGTGAGCTTTGGCCATCTCACCTCCCTGTTTTGACCTGAAGAACTCAAACTCAACCTTCAACCCTCTGATCAAATGTCACTTTCTCCAAGAACCCTTCCTTGATCTAGAACGAGGAGCTCCACGCAGTGCTCCAGCTGCACCTGGATGTTCTCAGCACCATGTTAGGAAATGCATCCTGTGGTGTGGTCGCCACTCCATCCTCGCCAGGCTGGGAGCCCCAGGCAGAATGACCATGTCTAAGGTCTGCATCACAGCATCCACTGGGGCCTGGCCCGTGGCAGGCCCTCTATAAACAGGTACAGAGAAAGCAATAAGGAGAGGGAAGGAGAGAGAAAGAAGTAAGGAGGGAGGAAGAAGAGAAAAGGAAGAAGAAAAGAAGAAAGGAGAGGGAGGAATGCAGGGAGCAAGGGAGATGTAGAATTTGCCATGTCTACTTGACTCTTGAAGGCTGATGCCAGGTGCCCTAATAACCTACTACTCAAGTAGAGTACTATTTGACATGCTGAGAAAGAAACAAGAGGAAAAAGTCTCACCCAGCTCTCCAATACCAACTGCATGCTGGCTAGGGGAGGAAGCCTACCACACGCAAGGCCACTTTCCTGGGCAAGAGGTAGAAGCCGTGGCTCTGGAGTGAGGAGACCTGGGCACCCACCTGAGCTCTCGCCTCCATTATCCACATGGCCTTCAATGAGCTCCTGAATCCCTCTGAGACTACGTTTCTTCGTATGTTAAACAGGGGAACAATGAGATCGTATCATAAAGTACTGTGGTACGGATTCCATGAGCTGCTAGCCAACAGCCTGGCAAAAAGTAAGCACTCACTACACAGCAGTGACCATGATGACAGATGAAGGGGTCTCTTCTAGGTCTCAATGCCTCATCACACGCAGAAGTGCTGAGCCCACCCACAGGGCAAAGTAGCAGCACAGTCAACAGGTTTCAATTCAATCAAGTACACATGGCTCTCACCTGAATTTTTTTCTTCTCTTGTTGCCCAGGCTGGAGTGCAATGGCGCCATCCTGGCTCACTGCAACCTCCATCTCCCAGGTTCAAGCGATTCTTCTGCCTCAGCCTCCCGAGTAGCTGGGACTACAGGTGCACACGCCCCCATGCGCAGCTAATTTTTGTATTTTTGGTAGAGATAGGGTTTTACCACGTTGGCCAGGCTAGTCTCAAACTCCTGACTTCAGGTGATCCACCCTGCCTCAGCCTCCCAAAGTTCTGGGATTACAGGTGTGAGCCACTATGCTCAGCCTAATACTAATATAATCTTGATTTTACACATAATAAATTGAGGTCCAGGGAGGGTATGTAACTTGCCCAGCATCAGAGAGCTGCTGAGTGGTAGCACTGGGGTGCACCCTTACATGGTCTGACTCCAGAAACCCTACTCATAACCACAACTCACAATGAGGAAAGGCACTTCCGATTACTAGTGTCAAAAGGAGGCAAGAGCCAGAGTCCCAAATTTAGAATCCAAAGACCTAACTCAGTTTCCCACTCTGCCACTTGCCAGGTGCAGAGCCCTGTGCTGAGCCTCAGCTTAGCCACTTTTAAAGTGAGAATAATATCTACACCTGTGGCCTCAAAGGGCTGTCAAAGGATCCAAAAGAAAACAGCACTCTGCAGGCTGGGCGTGGTGGCTCACGCCTATAATCCTAGCACTTTGGGAGGCTGAGGTGGGCGGATCACCTGAGGTCGGGAGTTTGAGACCAGACTGGCCAGCACAGCAAAACCTCATCTCTACTAAAAATACAAAATTAGCCAGACATGCTGGTGGGTGCCTGTAGCCCCAGCTACTCAGGAGGCTCAGGCAGAAGAATCACTTGAACCCGGGAGGCAGAAGTTGCAGGCAGCCAAGATTGCACCATTACACTCCAGCCTGAGTGACAGAGTGAGACTCCGTCTCAAAGAAAAAAGACAGCACTCTACAAACCGTGAAGCTTCACCCAGATATGAAATAGCCAGCCCCACTCTTCTTCCTGGCTACACTAGAAGCCCAGTGGGAAGCTGCCCCAGTTGAAGGTCCCTTTGACTTAAACACACAAGCTGGTGGTCGTCTTTTATCAAGTGGTCTTTTTCCCTGATGAGAATAATGCATGTCCACTGTGGAAGAGGTAACAAGGAAAGGAGAGGCTTAGAGGATGGGCTGACATCAATTTCAAGCCTGCTTGTTTGAGAATGTTTCAATGGGCAGATCAACCATTTCAACCAGTACACAACCCCCCCCCAAGCCACCCTCACCCCTGCACCCCTGTCAGCAATCAATGTAAATTTACCAGGCTTGTTTCTGTTTCCTAATTTGCTGTGGGACCTTGAGCAAGTGGCTTAAGCTCTCTGTGTTTCTGCATTTGCAGAATGAAGATCATAATAGCATCTACCTATGTAGGATTATGTGACGATTCAATGAGTCAACGTACAAGTCTTAAAACAGTGCCCCGCATGGAGTTGGCACTACTTAAATTTCAGCCTTTATTCTTTATCATCCTCTCTACCTAACGTGGAAAGGTCCAGTTCAAAGGCAGGGAGAAGGGAGAGCTCCCTTGGTCGTCACTGCTGGTGAGTTGAAATGAGATGGCACGGTCAGTGACAGTGCCCTGGAATAACCAACCCCTCTCTCGGGAGTTCCTTCGTGCCCCCAAGGAAGCATGGGATCACGCCAGCAAGAAGCACTCGGGGCTTTTCAACAGACACGCTGGAGAGCAGGCAGACAGGACCAAGACACGCGGGGCTCTGGGTGCCACGATTTTCCAGCAAATGTGATGAACGTTCAGTCCTTCCCTTCCCAATACTTCCCCACAAAGCCACCAAAGTTAAACCCAAGTTGCTGGTCACTAAAAGCCATGAATATCCCATCTGGTCATCCTTTTTTTGTTTATTCATTTTTGAGACAGTCTTGCTCTGTCGCCCAGGCTGGAGTGCAGGGGCGCCATCTTGGCTCACTGCAACCTCCACCTCCCGGGTTCAAGTGATTCTCCTGCCTCAGCCTCCCAAATAGCTTCAATTACAGATGGGTGCCACCATGCCCAGCTAATTTTGTATTTTTAGTAGAGATTGGGTTTCACCATGCTGACCAGGCTGGTCTCAAACTCCTGACCTCAGGTAATCCACCCACCTCAGCCTCCCTAAGTGCTGGGACTATGGGCCTAAGCCACCACACCTGGCCCATCTGGTCATCCTTTGGACAGGAACAAGATGAGGGTCTGATTTCCCAGGCTTAAAGACCTAGACAGTGACCCCCAGCTTTCTGCCCCTACCCTCCAATTTCTCCCCTCCCCACTCAGCCTGCTGCGTATCAGCGCCAAGTTTGCCATTCTCCAGAAGTACCAGAGATTACTACGTGTGCCTCGCAGAAAATGCTGAGTGGAATGAAGAGGAAAAAAAAAAAAAAAAAACTTCATCATACGATTCATATATGGGCAAGAACTACAAACAATTCAGGGCGCTAAAATTAATTTGCTCCCCTGCCAATGAAGAGAGGGTGAGCATCAAGGCAGACTGTAATAAAGACGTACTTAATGTGTACAGCACATATTTATTCATTTTTAGAAAATGTGCAGCGCTACCACCCCCCTTCTCCCATAAAACCTGACCATCCTACTCAGCTGCTATTCTTATCCCTTGCTCATTTGCGTAATTTTAACACTGCAGAATATAGCCAGCCTAAGAATATGTTTTTATAATTACACCCATCACAGGAACTGTCAGCATCTAATGATGGATAATTTCAGCTATTATAAGAAGCTTAAAAGATCATTTTCATGAATAATTCGTAATATGAATCATTAAATTCAAACAATGTCAGAAATTAAAAAAAAAAAAAGAAAAAATATTTTAGGTGCCTAAAAGTAACCATCCCTTTAAAGGCAGAATCCAGCTTCTGATGTGCACAGAAACAACACAATACACAGGGCAGGTCAGCACGAGAGGGGAAGAAACATGCAAATTGGCTCAGGTCACTTCACTCTTTTGATTTTTCATCAAGTTCCCCTAGCCTGAGGATAAAATCCCAGCCTCATAGCAGGTCACGCAGAGTCTGCCTGCTTGATCCCTGCCTGTCTCTCTAGTTCATCTCTCACCTCTTCCTCCTGCCACCGTAGGTCCTATGCAGGCCCCTAACCTCCCAGGGCTTCTGTGCCTGTAAACATGTTGTTCTCCTTCCCTCCCTCCAGCAAAGAAAACCTGCCTGAAAATGAAACAAGCCTACACTGGAAGCAGAACCAACACACAAAGTGATGCATCTTCCTGCTAAACTGTTTGAGCACCTGGATCCAGCCACACCTGCACCCCAAGCTTCTTAGTTCTGTGAAGTAACACACATTCTTGTTACCTTCAACTCACAGCGGGATGGCGGTGGGGTGGGGGTTCTTCTTACTAAAATAAGGCCGCAGGCCTCAAGAGACTCTGGAGTAATAGCAGAATCAGTTTCCAAGGCTGGTCTGGACCAAAGCCCACAAAGCCAAACACTCAGTCAGGGACACAGAGACAGATGAGGCCAGGACAGGTAGTGGAGGGGTGTGTGTGTGTGTGTGTGTGTGTGTGTGTGTGTGTGTATGTGCGTGCGAGTGTGTGTGTGCATGCATGTGTGCTGGGGGGCTGTGGAGTGAGGGGTATCAGGATCAATGTAGGAGAGACTAAGCCAGACCCAAGAGAAGACAAATCACCTATGAGGTGGCCTGGCCAAGAGGTGTGTCTATATTGCATGGTGGTAGAAAAGCCCCCAATCCACTCTTTTCAGTGAAACATGAAAACCAAAGGACAACCCCCATTTCCAAAGGAAACTGGTCTGGGTATCACTTTGCAATTAGAAAGACATTATGTGTTAAAATACGCAGGAATTTTCAATAAGAGAAAACGTGTTTATACATTCAATAAGGAAGACAGAAAGGGAAGAATGGCTTTCGCAAACAGAAGAGAATATCAAACAAGTACACCATGGCATTCCAGAATATTACCAATTTCTACACAACAACAGCCTTCACCCTACAGGTTGTATCTCATTAGCAAGGCAGTGAAAATAATCAGTAAGTCACAACTGATGTTTGTTAAAACAGAGTAGAACAGGATATAACACGAGAACGTTCTGCACGTCATAAAGGTTAAGTATTGTTCCCAGAATGTTGTGTCTCAATGACTATATACACATATGTGTATGCTTAAAAGAGTATTTCTTACTGTGGGCCACAGACAAAAAAGGAATGAAAACTACTTTTACAAAATATGTTAGATCAAAAAAAAAAAAAAAAAAAATGAGGATGTAGATCAGAGATGACACCTGACGATATGACATGCTGTTTTCAAACTGAATGGTGGACGCTGCACCCACACTTTGAATCAACAACAGCACTTCTGTACCTCTTTCCTGCCTTAAGGCCCCAGGACATAAGGACACAGCTTACTACAATCCTCTTTGTAGTAGCAAAAACCTGGAAACAACCTGAATTCCATCCATGAGGAAATGATTTGAAAAATTATAGCATAGCCACATGATGGACTCTAATATGCAGATATTAATGATTTAGTTATACATCTGTTGATCAGGAGGAAAATTCCTGACTGTTCAGTGATACACTCTTACCTGAAAAAGACAAGGTCGACCAGGGATCAGCATCCCTTTTCTTCAACGGGCCAGATGGTAAATATTTCGGGTTTTGCAGGCCACAGGTCTCTGCAAGAACTATTCAACTCTTGTGTTGTAGCTCAAAAGCAGAGATGGAAATAATGAATGAATAGGGCCATGATCCAATAAAATCTGATGTTATAAAGGTGGCATACCCACGGGCCGTGGTTTCCCAACTCCTGATATAGACTGTAATTCCATTTTTGGAAAAGAAATAGAACAAATATACATTTGTTTGTGGAGTACAGATTTGTGTGATTACCTCTGGTGATCTAAAAGGGTAGCATTGGGAGAGATTAACTTCTTTACATACCTCTGCATTGCTAGACTTGTTATAAAGGGCATACATTTCTCATTTAAAAATTTTTTTTTTGTTTTGTTTTGTTTTGAGGCGGAGTCTCGCTATGTCGCCCAGGCTGGAATGCAGCGGCATGATCTCGGCTCACTGTAAGCTCCGCCTCCTGGGTTCAGGCCATTCTCCCGCCTCAGCCTCCCAAGTGGCTGAGACTACAGGCGCCTGCAACCGTCCCCAGCTAATTTTTTGTATTTTTAGTAGAGACGGGGTTTCACGGTGTTAGCCAGGACGGTCTCGATCTCCTGACCTCGTGATCCGCTCGCCTTGGCCTCCTGAAGTGCTGGGATTACAGGCGTGAGCCACCGCACCCGGCCTCATTTGTAAAATTCTAATAAAGTATTAAATTATGTAAAAAACCAATGTATGAAGTACAAGCTCCGGTGTCTACTTTCACTGAAATCAATTCTCTGTAATATATCCCAACAATTTTTATTATCATTGGAAATAATAGAGCCTTCCATAATTCATATTTAATTGGATGTCAACTGTCATAATTGGAACTCTCCATCTAAAAATTGTCCCCAAAAGGTGGGAAAAGTGATAACAAGTCATGGGAAACCAAGAAAAAATTTATTCTCTCCCAGTGAGGACCCGAATCATACAGTAAGAGTAGTTTAAAATTTACACTCACAAGCCTGGATCCACTGTTCAGTAAGCTGGGCAGTTACCATCCACATTTTACAGGTGGAGGATGGGGCTGAGTTTATGCCATCCCCAAATGACATGACAATTGAGCATGAAGCCAAGATTTAGACCTGGGTCTGAATTCCAGTTGAATGAAATTCACTTGGCACTGATCAATAGCAGATAAATAGCACATAGGCCCATGGTAAATCCAATCCTTCATGCTCCAAGAGCACCCTAGATTTACAGGGAAAATAAGCACGGGACTAAAAGCAGCTGGCCACCTTATTGCTGAAACATTAAGAGAAGGATCACCTCTGTTTCACCCAAACAGGGATGAGTCCCTGCCTCACCTATGGATGGCAGACATACTACAGGTGGTAGATACACTACTGTACTACCTGTCTACAGGTGTTAGACATACTACCACCTGTAGGTTTCAAAGTATCGAGTAGAGACCATATTTCACATGTCTCCACTGAACCGACACCATCACTGTATCTCTAGCAAAGCCAAAACCTCCTCCCAGATGGCTCATCAAAAGCACAGTAGATGCTAACAAACAACTGTGGCAGAAACAGCAGGTGTTGGGGGCTGGGCATGGTGACTCACACCTATAATCCCAGAACTTTGGGAGGCCAAGGCAGGAGGATTGCTCAAGCCCAGGAGTTCAAGACCAGCCTGGGCAACATCGTGAGACCTTGTCTCTACAAAAAAATACAAAAAATTATCCAGGCGTGCTATAGTCCCAGCTACTTCAGAGGCTGAGAAGGGAGAATCACCTGAGCCTGGGAAGTCAAGGCTGAGCTAAGCCATGATTACACCACTGCACTCCAGCCTGGGCAAAGGAGTGAGAGCCTGTCTCAAAACAAAAA
Source organism: Rhinopithecus bieti (assembly GCF_001698545.2). Classification (NCBI taxonomy): domain Eukaryota; kingdom Metazoa; phylum Chordata; class Mammalia; order Primates; family Cercopithecidae; genus Rhinopithecus; species Rhinopithecus bieti. The sequence goes on along the minus strand of NW_016809864.1, from coordinate 2,592,874 downwards.
CAAAAGAAACTCAGCAGGTGTCCCCTAATACCCATTCTTTTCTTCTTTAGCAAGAAAATCAGTAATTTTTGCCGGGTGCTTGGCCACCTAGGTGGAAAACAAAGACACTATGTTTCCCAGCATCCCTTACAGCTAGCTGTGGCCTCATGAAAGGGTCATGAGCAAACTGCAGAAAAGAAGACGAGTGAACTTGAACACTCAGCACTAGAAATGATCCAAAATGAGATGTAGGGGTGGGTGAGGCGGGGAGGGTACACGGGCAGGCAATGTGGCCAATGTCACACTGCTAGCAAAGGGCAGAGCTAGAACTTTCTGGTCAAAACCCACAATCTAAGTCTTCATGCTATAAGGCTTCCCAGTACAGGCTGCACAATGAATGCTGTCTCGCCTTCCGTAGGAAGACATAAAGGAGGAGACAAGACAGTGGCCAGCTTGCATGTCCATCAAACCTGACTTGTCATCTTGGACACACGTGTGGCTGGCTGCTGACACAGGTGCTTGATGTTATGTACACTCACATCGTACCATCATCGGATTTTTCCCGAACTCCCTACCAATGATGTATTGCTTTTTGTGCCATCAGATTTCTTCTGAGCCCATAAAAAGTCCATGGGTCAAGTAAAGGGTCAGAGGAGGGGTCATGAAGCACTTCAGGCAGAGAATGCTTCTCCCAAGACTGTGGCAAAGTGCCGTACCTACCTGGAAAAATATATTCCAAAATATTAACAGCGCTAGAGGGTTTATAAATGCTATTTTATTTTCTCCTTTTTCTCTTGTGTCTATCTTCTTTAATTTTCTAAAATGATTATAATTTGGGGTTTTTAATAAGGAGAAAGAAAACACAAATTGTTGTTCAACAACTTTATTGTTGAACAACAATTTAAGGCAAGCCACGATGACCTCCGCAGGCTGCCTCTGGCCCAGGGTGTATGCCTGCTTGCTGTCTACTCCAAATCCTTCATTTTGCTCAGAAGGCAGCAAAGACCACTGAAGAAAGGCCCCGCAACTGTGCACGCACCACTCCTGATGGGCCAGCAGGAGGATCCCTGCACTCTGCTAATAGCACTATAATGAGGGCAGTCAGATGCAAATGAGGGCAACAGTAATTAAAGGTAGAGCCTTGCTTGGCTTAATTGGCTCCACCTGCAGGAAAGGGGTTGGTTTTGGAGGAATTCACTCCCCCAAACAGTGAGATTATGAGGACAGAATCGGAAAGAAAGGGTAAGGGGGAGCTTGGCAAGCTGAGGAATTCTGGGTACAGCACGTACCTCAAATGCCTCCCAGTGACTCTGGTGAAGTACACCCAACTAGGGCATCACAGGACTCAAGGTCCACCTGCCTGCCTGTTCCGCCCCCTTGCTTGGCTGCGTGGCAGAAATCTTGAACTGGAAAGACCAGGCACACCCCTCTGGAGCCCAGGTTCCTGTGGCTACCCAGTCACCCGAGTCTATGAGCTCCAGGTGGGCAGGTATCGAGTACTACTCACTTCTGTATCAGGACAGCAGAGATCCAGGTCCTGCCACTCCCCAGCTGTGCACCTGGGGCAATGCGCTTGATGGTAACAATCTAATACTTACATAGCGTGCATGGAGGGGACTTTAGCCCAGACAGTCTGACCCCACTATACACACTCTGAATTTTTTTTTTTTTTTTTTTTTTTTTTTTGTAGAGATGGCGTCTCAAATTCCTGGCCTTAAGCAAACCTCCTCCTACCTCAGCCTCTCAAAGTGCTGGGATTATAGGTGTAAACCGCCGTGCCCAGCCAGTCTCTGACCTTTCTACGCTTCAGTTTTCCCATGTAAATGGGGATAATAGTACCCACCTCAAAGGACAGTTGCCATGAAGCAGTTAGCACAGGGCCTAGCAGTGGTGCTTAATCTATGTTAGCTATTATTATTAGGTGCTCAGCAAACTCATTCATGCATTCACTCACTCATTCATTCATCAAATGTCTACAGGCACTAGGCACTGTTTTGGAAGCTAGGTGCACAACAGTATCAACATCAAGTCAGTCCCTATGCTCATGAGCTTATATCCTGGCTAATGTTTCTTGAATCTGTCACCAAAGAAATAAAGAGATTAAAATTTTAAAGTATAAAATAGGCAGCAATAGAGCTGGGAGGGACCAACTAGGAAAAATGATGGCAGGGAAATCACGCAGGGCTTGCTGGAGCAGGGGTTTCTGGAGGTGAATGTGGTGTGCCAGGCATCAGGGAGACCACAGAGTACACAGAAGGCACACCACAGAGAGGACAAGGAGGGAGTCTATTTCTACGGAAATGCAAAGAATGCAAGTGAATCCATAAACCAGTGAATTAAGCCCAGACCAGGAGAGGGGCTCTCTCTCTGTACAGGGTGTTGATTCTTCCATTCAGCCCGAAAAAAAGAAAATATTCAGGCGAGCCACTCTCAACCAAGGTCCACGGCATCATTACCCACTCGAGCAAAACAAAATGGCCAGTTTCCTTACAAAAGCTGCAATGAGAAACTTAGAGCAGTTTTCAAAATCAAACTGGCTTTTCACAAAACAAGCCACCTGTCAGCTCACAGGACGGAGAGGAGCTGAAAACAAAAGCTGATCGACAAAGTACACCCATAAACACAATGCTGAGACAGCCCCAAAAAGTTAATGACGACAACAATAAACATACGTTTGGCCTCCACCTCCGAGGAGGGAGCTGAGGCACTCCAACTGCTCCTGTTGTATTTCTGGGTCTTTGTTTCCTACCAAACAATCAAAATGAAATGAACAACAATCATGAATCGATACTTGATATTTCGAGGCAATTCTGTTTGCAGTGATTTGGCAGAAGAAAGCCTCCTGCCAAGGAAGAAATCAGGTTGAACAAATAAAACATTACCCCTTATGGAGGTCGCCAGAGAGACGAGGGCCACTCTTCTAGAACCTGGGACTGGATCCTCTTGCAGCTGTGACCCAAAATGTGATGACATTTTCCCTGGAGTGGGGCACAAAGGGGTGGCTTGAGGGGACTTTAGCACCCTCCATCCCTGACTCCATCAGCCTCATCCTCCAAGGCCACCAGAAGAAGCAGGGACTCCCAGCTGCCTACCTAGTATTCGTCGTCGCTCCTTCCTTATCTGCCAAACAAGCCCCACGTTTCCCAGCCCACCTTCCAATTTGGGGTGGCCACATAGCTGGGTACTGGGGCTACCTGTTCAGGGTTTTATTTAAAGGTCGGGAAACTAGCTAATGACACAAATACTGTTTTGTCAGGATAATGGATTGCAAAGCTTTTGAAAAGGTTTGCTCTATAATTCTCATCTTAATTATTCATCCACTTGGAGAAACTAATTTACAGGTGTCTCCTAACGTGCTGTGACCTTCCACAGCCTGGACACTCTCCTAAATGCATTTCCAACCCACAACATCAACCACTGCCTGCCACTTTGCATGTGTCATCACTTTTAAACTGCAAATAATTCTATAAAGTCAATGTTGTTTTTAATTTTTTTCTTTATTTCACTAGCTTCAGGGGTATAAATGGCTTTTGGTGACTTGAATGAACTGTGTAGGGGCAAAGTCTGGGTTCTCAGTGCACCTGTCAGTCAAACAACGTGTACACTGGACCCAACAGGCAGTTTTTCATCCCTCGCCTCCCCTCCCCCTCAGAGTCTCTAATGTCCCTTATGTTTCTCTATATGCCCCTGTGTGCCCACAGCTTGGCTCCCACTTATAAGTTAGAGGATGTGCTATTTTTCTGTTCCTGAGTTACTTCACTTAGGATGATGGCCTCCAGTTCCATCCAAGTGGCTGCAAAAGACAGTACTCTACTCTTTATGGCTGAGTAGTCTTTTTTTTTTTTTTTGAGACAGAGTCTCTCTCTGTTGCCCAGGCTGGAGTGCAGTGGCATGATCTTGGCTCACTGAGCCTTCACCTCCTGGATTCAAGCTATTCTCCTGCCTCACCCTCCCGAGTAGCTGGGATTACAGGTGCATGCCACCACGCCCAGCTGATTTTTTGTATTTTTAGTAGAGATGGGGTTTCACTATATTGGCCAGGCTGGTCTCAAATTCCTGACCTCAGGTGGTCCACCCGCCTCGGCTTCCCAAAGTGCTGGGATTACAGGCATGAGCCACAGCGCCCAGCCCTTTATGACTGAGTAGTATAGTATGGTGTATACTACCATGTTTTCTTTCTCCACTCAAGAAAGTATTTGCAAAGTATACATCCGACAAGGGGTTGATATCCAGAATCTACAAGGAACTCAAACACATCAGTCATGAAAAAAATGAATAATCTCATTAAAAAGTAAGCAAATAAGAACAGACATTTTTTCAAAAGAAGATATACAAATGGCCTACAAACATACATAAAATATATGTTATCTTTACTCCTCAAATAGAAATACTGAAGCTCCGAGATGGCAACTTATTCCAGGAGCTCAGAGTTGGTAAAACACAGGGCTAGGATTGGACCCAAGTTCCTCCAACTGGAAGTTCTGTGCCTGCCTTTCCCCCTCCAGTTTTATTAACGCTTCCCCAGGCTCCTCCTCCAAGCAATGGCTTCTCTCTACCACGGAGCAAGGAGCCTTCGCAGACAAAGAGCAGGTCCAGTCTACACACAGCCCTGCTCCTGAGAAGTCAATGGTTCTGCTTTCCACCAACCCTGACGTCCACTTCCGAGTCCCTCCCACTCTGACCCGGCTCCCCATGTGACTCATGGTACACAATCACATTTCAGTCTCCAGCAGAAAAGGTGAACAGGGTGCATTTTTTCTCAGGACAAAGTACATGGTGGATGCTAGTCAGTCAAACAGAGGCTGCCCCACCTAGACAGGCGTCTCTGGGCTAGCTCGTCACACACCACCACCGAGGTCCAGGAGAGGCAGCACACCCTAGCCCGAGAACACGTCTGAGGGAATAAACTCCAGAAGCGCTGAGGAAAGCATGGATTTAACAGACAGATCTGGGTAGGAATCTTGGCTCTGCTACTTTCTAGGTAGCAGATTAACTTCATGTGTCAATGTGGCTAGGTCACGGTACCCAGATACTTCATCCAACACCAGACTAAACGTCATTGCACAAGTATTTTTAAATGAGATTAACAGCTTAATCAGTAAAGCAGATTCTCTTCCATAATGAGAGTGGGCCTCATCCAATCAGCTGAAGGCTTTCAGAAAAACAAACAAAACGGAGGTTTCACAAGGAAGTATGAATTCTGCCCCAAGACAGCCTTTGGGCTTGAGTTGCAACATCAGTTCTTCCCTGGGTCTCCAGCCTAGAGGCCCACCCTGCAGATTCTAGAGTTGACAGATGCCACCATCACATGGGTCAATTCCTTAAAATATCAATCAGTCTCAATCTGTCTACACACACACACACAATTGGTCCACATTTCTGGAGAACCCTGACTAACACAGTGAGCTTCAGCACATCCACCTCTCAGAGCCTTGGTTTCTCACATCTGTAAAATGGAGGCAACAGCCCCATCCTCACAGAGCTGTTAGAAGGAAAAAAGCTGCAGGGAAAGCTACCCTGGGACCCGGCACATTACAGGTACCCAATGAACAGAGCTTCTGTTATCTGTCAACCAGGGATTTCTCTAGATGGTTACAAGGCCTTGTGGAAAAAGGTTGAGCTGAATGAGAATATGTATTCAAAATTACCTGCTTGTTTATATGTTTAGTGTCCATCTCTCCCACTAAACCTGAGGGGTCTCCTTGGGCCTGAAGTATTCCCAGAACTGTGCCTGATACTCAAGGAGTATTCAATCAATGTTGGCTGAATGAATGACATGGTGCCCTGACCTTGTACTCTGCACAAAGTCAACAACCTCACTTCCCAAACCCCCCGGGGGTTTTGGAGTCTGTAAAGAGTGAGGGAGGTGGTGAGAACAGCAGCTTACAAAGCCCCACTCTGCACCAAAGGATGTGTTGGGAATTTTACATCTAATTCTCTCGATTACTCCTCAGAACAGGGGTTGCAGGTGAAAACAGTGACCAGAAGGCAGTTACTTCAAGCAGGGAGGAGAGCAACTATGAGGTCCCCTGTTTATAAACTTAGTATCTGAAAAGGTAAAGGCCACTTGAGATTCTGCCCATAAAACAAATACAAAATAGACCAGGACAAAGTGAAACAAGAGAGGAGAGAGAGAGGAGGCGAGGAGACAGATGAGAGGAGGAGAAAGGGAGGGAAGGGGGGGGGACCACGTGAGAGAGAATGGCCAGCAGGTGAGGACGCCTTGGCTACAATCTGAAGCAAGGATGCAGCTGGAAAAAAGAAGGCAAGCCCGGGGGAGCAGAAAGATGGTGGAAACTCGGCAGTGGAGCAGTCCAGAGGGAGAGGGAGCTTCAGGCCTGGCTGGATTCACTTCCTCTGCATCAACTCCATTCTCAGGCAAGACTTCTCAGTCCCACCGAGACTGATGGTGGACATCAGTGCTCCCAGCTCCTCGGGAGGCCGAGGCGGGAGGGAATGCTTGAGCCCAGGAGGTTGAGGTTGCAGTAAGCTATGATTGTGCAGCTGCACTCCAGCCTGGGCAACACAGCAAGACCCTGTCTCTTAAAAAAAAAAAAAAGTGGGGGGAACGTCTGAGTCCCTTGAGTGGAAAAAGGAGCCCCAGCCCCAGCCTCTCCGGTTCAAGTCCAGCAAGTAAAGGTGTGCGCCTCCTGCTCTAAGACCCCAGCAGCATTGCCACAGCAGTGACTGGCTCTGACCAAGACACACGCACACCCTGAACCAGTGTGCCCGGGAAGTAGCCAAGGTGGGGGGGTGGCAGGCCCACATAAACCACATGGATTGAGGGCTGGACAGAGGGTTTCCCAAAGAAAAAACAGGTTACCAGGAAAGGGGGAATGGATACTGACTAGACAAAAGGTATCCAATGTCGAAGGTGCCACGAGCACACAGACAAACTGAACCAGGACTTCGACCCAAACTAATTCATCTTCACAGCCCACACTCTTTCCGCCAGCACCTGCCACCCTTCTCGACCACGCAGAATCAGATGGGCAGGCTCTTACGAAGCGAGTCTTCAGTCTTGACAACAACAACAGAGGGCCAGCGTCCTAAAGTCATGCCATCTTGTTAAGGACAACACACAAACAAGGAATACCTGACTTAAGTGCAGAGCAGCAGGTATGCAAGGTCTAACTCATGCTATTGACCGAAGAGGGCTGAGCAGCAGACAGTTGGGGCCACTGCTGGTCCCACGTCTCCTAAGTGGTCCTGATGAGACTACAGAGGAGTCAGACACGCGGCTAGTGGCCCAGGAGCATCCCTTCAGCCACCTACAGGTCCCAGCCATGGAGCCGTTGAGCCCCACCAGGATCTGTTCCCAACAGAAATGAGGGGTCTCGAGCTGGAGAGTGAGAGGATAGCAGGTGATCACTCAAGCTCTTAAACACTCAAAGCCAGGTGCAGTGGCTCATGCCTGTAATGTCAGCACTTTGGGAGGCCAAGGTGGGCAGATCACCTGAGGCCAGGAGTTTGAGACCAGCATGGCCAACATGGCAAAACCCCGTCTCTACTAAAAATACAAAAATCAGCCAGGCATGGTGGCGCACGCCTGTAATCCCAGCTACTTGGGAGGCTAAGGTAGGAAAATCGCTTGAACTCAGGAGGCAGAGGTTACAAGGAGCTGAGATCACCCCACTGCACTCCAGCCTGGGTGACAGAGGGAGACCCCATCTTAAAAAAAAAAAAAAAAAAGGAAAGGAAGGAAAAGAATCAGAACACAACTCGCACAACTCTCAAGCTTCACCACTAATGACCAGCCGCTGCTAACAGAGGAGGTAAGAACAGCACAGCAGGCGACCCTGCCCACCACAGCAACTCCACATTCCCTTGTTTCCAGACTTGGAATCCCACAGCTAGGTCCACAATCTGCCCATCATCTCTCCAGGCTCCAAACCGTCACAGAGTCAGGACATTACACTTTAACCCCCTGCAACCCGTGAGTTTCACAAGGAATACCTGCCTGTCTCATTTGTCAACAACCAACCAAATTTATCTAAAGCCCTCTTTTTCCCATTAGTAAACCGAGATTTTCAGGAGAAGCCAAAAGCACCTTACGGAAAGGGGCAGCTACAACATGGTCTCTCCGTCGCAACTGGTGCCTCCAATGTAAATGACACCACAACATACCCGTGCAGAACAGACCTTCTAACATCTAACAGCCCCTAACAAAGCTAAGTACATTTCCAAGGTGCAACCATAAATGCAGAAATCAATGAGTAACAAGTGACTCAGTCTTTTTTTTTTTTTTTTTTTTTTTTTTTTTTTTTTTTTTTTTTTTTTTTTGAGACAGGGTGTCACTCTACCACCCAAGCTAGAGTGCAGTAGCATGATCACGGCTCAGGGCAGTCTCAACCTTCCGGGCTCAAGCGATCCTCCCACCTCAGCCTCCCAAAGAGCTGGAACTACAGGCATGCACCAGCACACCTGGCTAATTTTTGTTTTAATTGTTTGTAGAGACGGGGTCTTGCTCTGTCATCCAAACTACAGTGCAGTGGCACAATCATGGCTCACTGAAAGCGCTTGCCCAGGCTGGTCTTGAACGCCTGGGCTCAAGCAATCATCCTGATTCAGCCTCCCAAAGTGCTGGGGTTATAGGCATGAGCCACTACACCCAGCCAAGTGACTCAGCATATCGGACAGACATGTTGCTAGCACATTCTTGGACACCCTTCCTACCATAGACCCTCACAACCTATCAGGTATTCCTTCTGAGACTCCAACAGCACAAACCCCAAAGTAAGCTCTTTCTGAAGAGCCACACAAATGAATGAGAAGATGGAGACCACATGCCTCTGAGTGCTCCAGCAGGGACAGCAGAGCTGGCCGGCCGGCCACCACAACTCAATGCTCCCCACTTCCACGGGGTAGAGTTCTTGTGCAAAGCAGCTGCCCAGCCAGAGAGAACACTTCTGAGACCCCTCTGCACCCAGGTGAGACTGTATGACTAGCCCTCACCCAGGGCATGTGAGCAGAGCGGTGCGGTAACTTCTGGAGGAAAGGAGAATGAGAATCATCTACCCACTCTTAAGTGGTGTGGAACAGTGCTTCCCCAAACTTGTTTCCCTTCTCAGGGAATGCTCTTTCCATCTACATCAACATCTCTGTGACTCTGAAATCACTCCTGAGAGTCACTTGGATGGACCCCGGTAACAAGTTCTTATTAAGCACCTGTTGTGTACTTGATTAATTAAAAAAGAAAAAACCTGCAAGTTTCTAAGTCCCAGACCCTGCCCCCTATGTGGTCACATGGTCTAGCAGAGTAGACAGAGCACACACACAAGACGTGACCACAAAATAACCTATAGTAGCAAAAAGCAAATGCCAGACTCTGCTTACTGCTCATAGCAAGCACCACAGGGGTTTAGGTAATTGAAAGAGCCAAGTAATTAGATTTCTTTCAGGTGACAGGAGAAGAGCTGGATCTTACCATAAATGCAACAGCTGGCCTGAGCAAGCATAAGGGAAGCGGATGAGCCAAGAGTGGGGTCGTAAAGTGGTTGTGATGGGGGCACATGAGACAAACCTAACAGCAAAGCAGCTTCGTGAAGAGCAGTGAGAGGAGGCACACTGCAGTGGGACAGGAAGGGTCGGGAACGGAGATGAAATACAATTACCCACAGTGGATTCTTGTGGGAGCAGCGATTGGGGCACAGTAAAGGCACAGGGTTAACTCACACAGTGGTGGTGAACAGCTTCCATCGAGCCTCCCTGGTTTTTGTTTTTTATTTTATTTTTTAGACAGAGTTTCACTCTTTCACCCAGGCTGGAGTAAAGAGGTGTGATGTTGGCTCACTGCAACCTCCGCCTCCCAGGTTCAAGCAATTCTCCTGCTTCAGCCTCCCGAGTAACTAGGATTACAGGCACGTGCCACCACACCCAGCTAATTTTGTATTTTAGTAGAGACGGGGTTTCACCATGTTGGTCAGGCTGGTCTTGAACTCCTGACCTCAGGTGATCTACCCATCTTGGCCTCCCAAAATGCTGGGATGACAGGCATGAGCAACCACACTTGGCCTAGCCTCCCTGGTCTTAACTCAATGGTGCCTAGTTGAAGAGACAAATTCTGAGGCTAAATCCGGATTCTAGAAGAAAAGTGCACCCTTGACTAATTTACTATATGAACCACTGGCCAAGAATCAGAGAGTGTCAGCACATTTGTAGCATATTTGCTGACTCTGAACTTCATTAATCGGAAAGTGATATCCTCCAAGGCAGTGGTTGCAAACACTGCACTCCAACCTGCACACTGGAATCATTTCCGAAGTTTAAAAAAAAAAAAAAAAAATCCTTATTCCCACTACTGACTTTTGGATCTGGGTGGGTCCAAGCATCAGGATGTTTTTAAATTCCCCAGGTGACTCCATTAAAAGCCAATACTAGGAACCACTGCTCTATGGGGTGAAGAGATGGAAAGACGGGACAGTGAGAGAAGTTCCTCTCCTGCTGGGCCTGCTAGAAAGACTAAAGCTACAGCTGCTGGCAACCTCTTGCCAGTCCAAGGAGAACACCTGGCTGAGAAGGCAGCCAGCACACAGTGAGGGATGGGAGCACCCGTGTACTGACTCATGGGAGCTAACTGTATGCGTCTCTTTCCAACTCTGCAAACAGTGACATCGTGTTGGCAGTCTGAAATCAGACATAGAAGGAGGATTTACAACACCATGGAAATCTGCAAACATTCTAAACCAGGGTTTTTTGGGTTTTTTGTTTTTTTTTTTCAGAGAGCTATTTGTTAGACATTTATCAGCACATCACTCTCAACAATGAAAAAAAGTAACAGAGTTGAGAAACCGAAGAAAGAAAGAAAAAACTTCTGATGATATTGTTTGAGCCCCTGGATCAAACCATCCCTTAAGGCAGATACTCCTGGACTTCTCTTTTATTCGCTTAAGACAGATTAAATCAGATTTTATGACTCTTGTCATCACAAGAGCTCTGAACAATGCAACTAGGGCAGGGTCAAGGTCACATGCTAGCTGTGGTCACTAAAAGCAAAAACCACACGTGATCAGGAGAATCCAATTGAAGGCACAACTGAAAGATGCAGTTTCATGGGGGTGATGCACATTATTTGGGTGGCACTAGAAGGAAGGTCTATGAATTTGTCCACTACTAGGCTCTCCACAGCTACCACGGATCTGAAATCAACTAAAGACCATGAGATCCAACAGCAGCCAACAGCTCCTATTTTATTTGTATTCATTTATGTTATAAACATTTATAGAGCATGCATCATGGATCAAGCACTGTGCAGGCACTTTCAACACAGCAGGTGAAAAGACATGCCAAGATCCCTGCTTTTGTGGACTATACGGTGCAAGGGGGAACACTGGGAAGAAATAAGCAAGAAAATCAACGACCAAGATACTTTGAGGGCAGGATAAGTGCTATGACGAAAAGACGGAGATGGAATGAGGGAGGCAGCATAAGGTAAGACAGGGCAGTCAAGAGGAGGTAGCATCTGAATGGAGACCTCCATGGCAAGATGGAACCAGCCATACAGAGATCAGGGAAGAGCGTCCCTGCGTAAGGGCAGCACATGCAAAGGGCCTAAGGCAGGAACCAGCCTGGCATGTCTGAGGATTGGCCTAAAGGCCAGTGTGGCTGGGGTGGAGACAGCAAGAGGGAGGATGGTGTGAGATGAGGTTGGAATTTAGCCAAATCACAAGCACTGAAGGCCATCATCAAGAAGTCAGGACTGGAAAACCATGAGCGGTAAACAGCAGAGCGAAGGGATTTACGAGTTTCCATGTTTACTCCACTTGGGACACACACGCACAGAGCCAGCTTTGGTGGATTGCTATTCCTTGCAACCAAAGAAGACTGCCTCAAACAAAGACATCTTGGCCTCTGTGCACACTGGGAGTGGAAACAGCAGGCCATGCACGTAGAGATGCCCTGAAGCCTGCAGTAGTTCAAGAAAAAAGAATAAAGTTACCCTGCAAGCTCCCCTGAAACACTATGGGCTCTAGGAATCATCTAGCCCACGACCATCCATCTTCACTGAATCAGCCTTCTAACCTGCCCTGTCCCATTCTCTGGAAGGCCAGGGAAACTGACACCCCAGCCAGAGCACAAAGCACACGCAGGTGTGGAATCAGGGATCGCTGGGCTCACCCCCGGGAAACTAACACCCTAGAGAACAAAGCACACGTGGGTGTGGAATCGGGGATCACTGGACTCACCCCGGGGAAACTGACACCCCAGCCAGAGCACAAAGCACACATGGGTGTGGAGCAGGGATCGCTGAGCACACCACACAGCCGCAAAGACGACACACCAGACAGGCTGATGGCTTCCCAATTTTTTACTTCTTTTGTTTCTGAGAACAAACTTTTTAAATTGCTCCCAAGCCTCCCTCATCGGTCAACTTCCTCCCACTCAGTCTCCTGCCCTTGCTGCTGATTATTTTGATGGCCACCAGCAATGGTCTATTCCTTCTCCCTCTCTCCCTGGGTGGACTGCAGATTAATTACATGGGGATGCTGAGGAGAGTTCGCAGCTTTAAAATCCATTGCTACAGAACAGGACTAAGCTAGGGTGGCCAGGAACAGTTATGACAGTGGAGTATCCAGTAAGAGGGGAGGTAGGAGGAAAAGCCTTACAGTGCAGGAGCAGATACTGTACTTGGAAAGACAATTCCACAGAAATAATTGCCTTTTACAAGGACGAACAGGCCTGTATCCGGGAAAGAGGTAATAATTTGCCATAGAACACATGAGCTATAGAAAACTGGTCAAGCTTGACAACAGGAGCAGGGGAGGCTAGCGGAATGACTGTTCCTCTTACCAAAAGGTCCAGGGTGGGACTGTCACAGCAGGCACAGCTGGATTCAGGGACCCTAAAGACAGGATCAGAGCTCGCTTTCTCTCTGCCTTTCAGCTCAGCTGCTCTTTCTGTGCGATGGCCTCATTCCCAAGCTCCATGTGGAGACAAGCGGATGACAGCGGCCCCAGTCTCCCAGCCCAATAGGAAAGCAAGAATTCTTCTTGATTGTGTATGAAAGCCCTGAGATCTAGCCAGAGCCAGCCAGGTAACGTCAAGTGCCATGCCAAGGATGAAGCCAGCCACATCACACAGTGAGTGAAGATACTGTCAAGTGAAAACTGGAGCAAGTGCAGAGGACACAGATGTTCACTACCCACACGTGGATGGGGAAGTCACGCAAGCCATGTGACACAGACAGACCCGTGTCTCTCTGGAGTCGCGTGTGGCCAATCCTAGCAGGAGGATCTCTTCTTCAGTACACAGAGCAAGCTCTCATGTCAGACAAATGCTCCCGGAAAGAGTCCAGGAGACGCCCACCGCCTAAGATGGTTCTGTTTTGCAGCAAAGACCTCCACAAGAATTTCCCTGCTGTGGGAACATCAGAGCGACCAGCCTCCCAGCTGAACATGCAACCACTGACCACACCTGAAGAATGACACCACCGGCCCACCTGACAGCGGGGCCATGCCACACAACTTCAGAGACATCCCCTCCAATATCTAGAGGGGGCTGGCCACCAGGTCTGGCATCAGCAATCCCAGATAGATAAGTGCAAAAATGGGGCAAGGGCTTCCTTTAGCCAGAAAGGCAGACAATGCATGGGCAGGGGGTGGAAAAGGTAGGTTTTCCTGACCCAGGTGTGGCTACAGCTGAAAAGCTGGAGCTCTCCTCTGAGGCACCAAGTTTGTCCAGCCAGGGAGTTATGACCAAAAAAATCCTAATCTTCAAAACATCAGCCTCCCACCACCATCTCCATAGGATGATGATGAAGTGAAGACGATGCCCATATCCATCAAAGACTAAATCAATAGCTCCGTTCAACTGTGTTTGTCTCCCATTGCTGCTATAACAAATTACCACAAACCTAGTGGTGTAAGACAACACAAATTTATTATGTCAAGTTCAGGATGGCAGAGGGCCAACATGGGTTGTTTTTCCTTTTTTGCAACCTAGTAGTGCAAGTCTCTCCGTAAATGCAGAAAAAAAAATGAGTAACAAGTGACTCTATTTCTTTTTTTCTTTTCTTTTTTTTTTTTTTAAAGAGACAGGGTCAGGCCAGGCATGGTGGATCACACCTGTAATCCCAGCACTTCGGGAGGCCGAGGCAGGCAGATTACCTGAGGTCAGGAAGGCAAGACCAGCCTGGCCAACATGGCAAAACCTGGTCTTTACTAAAAATACAAAAATTAGCCAGGCATAGTGATATGTGCCTGTAATCCCAGCTACTCCAGAGGCTAAGGCAGGAGAATCACTTGAACCTGAGAGGCAGAGGTTGCAGCGAACTGAGATCGGGCCACCGCACTCCAGCCTGGGTGACAGAGTGAGACTCTGTCTCAAAAAAAAAAAAAAAGTGAAACGCCCCAATGGACTCTCTCCCCTTTGGACCCTAATGACTGAGAAGTAATTCTAAAAACCCACTGGCACGTCACAAGGGAGATTCTTGGGTCTGGATGTGGAAATCAGTGTTATAGGTGAAACCCGAGTGTCCAATCGACCGCTAGTCATGATCGACCGCCAGTCATGAAAATGGTATTTTGATCACTATTTGTCTGATTCCTGCATCTATTTCTTATAGAGAACTTGAGGGGAAAAGAAAAGAGCCACGATTAATTACATGTTAAAACGAAGTTACGATTTGCTGACCACCTGTTATGTGATAAGAACAGAACATATAAGCATCTCACGTAACAGCCGCCCTCGCTCCCTCAATGCCAACTGACATCCGGCAGAACCGGCGCTCCTCGGGGCTCTCTGATAAACCATGAGCTGGAAAACGAAAAAGCTCTCTTCCACCAAGTATGGGAATGAATGAATTAATGAATGTATGTATATATGTTTAAAGGAAAAAGGTCGTGTGAAGGGCCAGAAGTTGACTCTCCAAGTGAGAGCTTGACCAGGTCCAGAGACCTTTCCTGCTCCCAGTGCTGGGCACCTTTCCATCAGGCCCAACACCACTAAACACCTGAACCACCCGACTACTTCCTTTCTGACTTACCAAGTACCAACAGGTGAGACTCCAGCTTCCCAGGTAAGTCAGCGAGAGAGAGGACAAGCCTTCTGGTCTACCCAACAGCTCCGTGTCTCACCAGTGTTGGGTCAGGTGTTCTGGTATCCATCATAGTCTGTGTGCTTGGCTAACGTGAGCCTGCTCCTAACGAGCCAGTCTGTCCACACAACCCTAAAGTTGAAGTGATGCACACCTGCTCTCCCCAGACCTCTCAGTGAGCTGCCAAGGGGCCTCTGCAGGCAGGAAGCCAACTTGCAAACATCTTGTTTCAAATTTCAGCAATAAGCCCAAAATGAAAGCATGAGTTTTCAGATGGATCTCCTGCTTTCATAAGTGAAATTTCCCTACACTGGCTCCCTGGGGAGGAGAAAGGGTGTCCAATGCCATTAACAACAGAACTGACCAAATGACCAGTAAGAGTTACAATGAAGTGGAACTGCCAGGCCAGTTCCTGGTAGATATGGCAGCCCTTGCACCAAGGTTCTAACGCTGGAGGAAGAGCACAAAGAATTTGCCCTAAGGTGAGAGACTCAAAAGAGCAAATAAAGGTATCAACTTTTGGCAAATCTCACATTACCAAGGAAAAACAGCACTTGAGAGGCAAATAATCCAACCTCACTTATGGACCACATTAGGGGGGAAAAAAAAACTTTCCAATAGATAATGACGCCACCCAAATTCCAAATTCCAGTCCTTATTTTGCTGCTTAAATAATGATTTTCTAGGAGGGACTAGATCACTCCTCTTAAAAAAAAAAAAAAAAAAAAAAAAAAAAACAGAGGGTGGGAATCTGAAATTTGTTATCTGTAAAATTAAAGCTTGGCAATGTCTATTCTAAAAGCTCATTTTAAGTTGTTTTGTTTAAAACCCTGGAGGCATTTTCCGTAAGAATGCAGTAATGCAGGAATAAGAGACTGCTGCTAGGTGGAGTCGCCACATGTACGTAACCATCTCCGCTCTAATTCATGTAAGAGCTGTCACAACTACATCCTGAAATGGCTCATATCCAGCTATGGCTCAGGGCACTCAGGATCGGCCTGGGGAAATGGACCTTCAGCTGCTATGAAAAACCATTCTGTATACCGTAGGTTCCATATGCCCATTTGGGGAGAATCACGCTCAAAATTTTCCGACTTAGAAATGCATTGTGTAGTGCTGAGGTTTTCAAACCAAAAGCAAGCCCAGTGGTGCTTCTTTTTAACCTGACTTTAATGTTCTTGTAGTATCGAATCCAAGTTCTGTGTAAGTAATGTGTAGATTTCACAAAAGGTGGTGGTACTGTCCACAGGTCACCTGCGTTAGAGTCACATATCTAGAAGCGTAAATCTAGAGCCTCATTCTAGGTCCACTGCTGTAACTCCCAGGGTCCTGGAAAGAGGTATATTTAATGGGCTCCCCAGGCAATTCCCCTGCACAGTAAAGTTAAAAGAATTTTATAATGCAAAGAACCAGAGGTTTGGAGAAAAATGCCTGAGCTCATTTCCACCACAGACACCTGCACCAGCCCCTTAAGCTCTCCTAAGCCCCTAATAACAAACTTTAAAATAACGGAAAAATACCTGCTCATCACAAGGTTACTGAGTCAAATCGGCATACATTTGAACTTGCTTGGAAAGGGCAAAGGGCTAGACAAATACTATTCATTCAAAGCATGTAATGAATGTAGTGAATGACTAAAAAAGCCAGTTGCTGGGGAAACACAGATGAGATATAAAAACTTGGGAGACCAACATATAAATAATTCTGTATAATGAAATGAATACAGGGCCATAATAGCAATATTTGTATGAGAAGGGCATGAGCCCACAGAGAAAGATGATTAATTCTGCACTGATAACCCCCAGAATGATCACAGTTACCGACCCAAATATGAATGAAGCAAGGCATGTTATCAAACAGTATCACCAATAAGCTGATCCTAATCAAATGGGAACCAAAAGAAATATACAAGCTTCAAAAACATTCACATCTTCACACAATTACTAAATAAGTCATAGCCAGATTCCAATCCTGTCTCCATCACACAAAAAAATAACCATTTATTATACACCGGGTACCATACTAGAAACTCTGCATTCACTGTTTTGGAAAATCCTCACAATGCTCTCAGGACACTGGTGTGATGTCCTGGTGTATGTGGGAAAATAATTCCAAGCGGTCAGGCGGTCATGGGTGAGCATGAATTCACTGCAGCTTTGGTTGACTCTGAAGACATGTGGACTGGGAGCGGTGGCTCACGCCTGTAATTCCAACACTTTGGGAGGCCAAGGCAGGTGGATCACCTGAGGTCAGGAGTTCAAGACCAGCCTGGCCAACATGGTGAAACCCCATCTCTACTAAAAATACAAAAATTAGCTGGGTATGGTGGCAGTTGCCTGTAATCCCAGCTACTCGGGAGGCTGAGGCAGGAGAATCACTCGAACCCAGGAGACGGAAGTTGCAGTGAGCCGAGATTGTGCCACTGCACTCCATCCTGGGTGGCAGAGTGAGACTCTGTCTCAAAAAA
>NW_016809864.1:2556379-2575142 GCF_001698545.2 Rhinopithecus bieti | reverse complement strand
AAAAAAAAAAAAAAAAAAAAAAAGAGATATGTGAATGTGGGGAACACCCACCATTCATTAAAATGTCCACACTCTATGAGCTTGTCTTTAAGAAAATTTTGTTGTGCTCTTTTGGCTGAGGGCTGCAAGACACATCAACCAGAGTTAAAGATCCTTTCTTCAGGCCACCCTGAGAAATATTTTAGGAGATTTTAGAAGCAGCACATGGCCCCACCTCATTTGGTGAGATCTTCATGATTGTTCTTCTGTCTATTGGAATTTCTGATTAATAACAATAATAACAGCTAAAATTTATCCAGCATTTATTCTATGGTAGACATTATGCTAAGATGTCTACATGGATTGCCTCATGAGGTAGGTGCTATCAACCAACCTCATTGTAAGAGATGAAAAAACTGAAGTGCAGCGAAATTAGGAAACTTAACCAGAGCTGGGATTGGAACTTGATCAGCCTAAGTCCACCACTCTGATTCTCTGTCATCTTGGCTTTCTGTTGCTTGCACCTGTGCCCTGCTGTGACTTCATCATATCACAAGGTTCACTGCCATGCAACTATCTCAAGACTCTGGACATAAAATTCTCTAAGTACACAAATCAGTAAGACTGTAGCTAATAGTCTAGCAAGTGAGTCTTACAATATTAGTTATGCATGTTGCAGGGATATACATCAGGTTTTCCACCTGATTAATTTTCTGGAATCCTGAGCAGCACCATTATTCTAATCCATCCACACATGCACTCATCACATGTTGAGTGTCTATTGCGTGCCACATACAGGTGTTAATGAAAAAGCCCGGCCCCTCCCAACCCGGGCTCAGGCTCCCCCTCACCTTCAGCTGTTTGACCTTCTCTTTTCAGCATCTGGACAGCTCCTACATATTTCTTCAGCTGGACTTTGAGCACCTCGTTCTCTCTGCAAGTACAAGAATGTTAAAATATATATATTTTAAAAATGACAATGTGGACCCACAGGAGGGGGCAGGGGTGGGTGGTGAATCTGTGCAAAGAAAAGCACAATTTGCATCTTATAAATGTTAATCTATTCTCATGGTTTCGAGATCATCATGGGAGAAGGCTGTGTTACCATAGGTATGTTTGCAGAATACCTTCAAGAACTGTTCTTTCATGAGACAGATAAGCACCAATTGGTTCCAGTGTCCACAAATTCAGAACACAGACACAGGCTGTTCTTAGGCTGTTTGAAGCTACCCATCTGTCAGGTGCCTATTCAGTGTCAGGAACTCTAGTCTTCTCTCCATTTACAGAAGCATGTACTGACCACTGTGTATTCACCCTGGAGAATGTTCTTAATATTTTTATCAACTGTGACAGGTATTAAACACTTATTATTTGCCAGGCATCGTGTCAAGTGTTTGTATAGAATCTCCTTGAATCCTTCCAAGGCACTAACACAACCCTCATTTTACAGCTAAGGAGGCTGAGGCATAAAGAGAAGCAGTTGGACCAAGTCCACATCCACCCCCATGTAAGATTACACTAAGGAATACAGAACCCAGGGTATGACAGGACCCCACCTGCTGAACTCACTCCCCAGGTACACTGGCTGACAACAGAACGTGAGGACCAAGGGGGAAAAACTGCCATTTGTTGAGTATTTACACTTTACATATGTCTCTATGAACCAAGCATGCATCCATTCATTCATTCATCCATCCGTCTTTCAGCGGAAAGATGCTTCATTCAGCAGAAAAATGCACAGTGGCCTGCAGTAATCTCATATTTTACAGGAGAAGAGCTGGACAAATAAGGTTTCTGACCAAAGTCACCAGGAAAACTCACTAGTAAGACCTGAACCCAAGTTTCCCTGCCCCCAAGGCCCACAGGACTCTTCACCATCTCCTTTGAGATTCAGATTTGGTGTCTGACCAGCTCTACCAGAGGGAGCTGCCTCTTGCACATTTTCTATTTCTGCCCCCACCCTCCACGCCTCAGGCCTTGAGTCTAAGTGCCTTTAAATGTGCTAGAGTATTTTTTCTTTCCTTGCAATGAAAAGAGCTGAAGACTGGGATTTTCTGTGATTATAAAATAAAAAATGCTCATTGCAAAATACTCAATCAGAATACATTTAAGAAGAAAAGCAAAAACATGCTAAGACCCCAACATCTTGAAATAAACTCCATTAACATTTTTATATCCATCCTATTATTTCTCTAGGTGCACACACACATCCTAAACAATTTTAGGGGGATGAAACATCCTTCACAATGCTTTAATTTTTGTGTGAATGTTTGAAGGCTTTTTTCCCCTGTTTACTGTTCCACTCAACACTTCCCCATGGCAACCAACGGCAAAAACCTAGTATATACCTTTCAGGCCTTCTTCCATGCTCTGACAATCACTACCAACCCAATACCCTCAGAGTCTCTATGACAGGACAGTATAAATGTTTCTGAGACTGGGACGTCTCATTTAATAATGCACCACAGTAAGCCTCTCACTCAGTCTATTTACGGATGGAAATACCACCCACTGCTATAGATACGCCAAACACTGACTTAGTTGAAAAACTTGAGACTGCTCATCCCTGGTGCCGAGTGTCTGTTTTCAATGCATCTGACTACATCCCAGCCCACGACAACAGCACTTTCTTTGTATTTTGCTTCTCTGTGCTGTACTGCGGCAGAAAAAAACATCAAGATCAAACTCAGACACTACCGTAGACTTAGGCATCACCTGAGAACTTGACGTTCGTCTCAGAAGCTCTGGAGAAAGAAAACCACAAGGGAGTCCCTTAGTTATCCCCTCGTCCCAGATAAAGCCTGTCATGGATGCCTCCACAGGTATCTGTACTTTCTCCATCTGTGACATGAGTCTCAAATGTTTGAAACGAAATAACAAGTCCTTAAAATGTTTGTGGGAGAGAAAATCTTCCCTGATGGGGATTGTACAGGATGCTTTTTGTTTTGTTTTGTTTTTGAGATGGAGTCTCACTCTGTCGCCCAGGCTGGAGTGTAGTGGCATGATCTCGGCTCACTGCAACCTTAGCCTCCTGGGTTCAAGCAATTCTCCTGCCTCAGCCTCCCAAGTAGCTGGGACTACAGGCACACAACCACCACAACCAGCTAATTTTTGTATTTTTAGTAGGGATGGGATTTCACCATGTTGGCCAGGCTGGTCTCAAACTCCTGACCTTAAGTGATCCGCCCACCGCAGCCTCCACAAGTGCTGGGATTCCAGGTGTGAGCCACTGCACCCAGTCTGTAGAGCATGTTTTCTAGGATTCCTTTAGCCAGAGTCTCATCGCCCAGCCCAGCCTATTCCTAATCTCCACATGTGAATTCAAGTCACATATCTTAAAGTCAGGAAAAGAAAGGCATTTATACACATTTCTAAACAATAGTTCATGGAAGAACATTTTCCAAGAGGCCCCATGACCAACAGAAGTCATATCAGTGCTTGGAGGTCAGGGCTCCTCTCATTTGCTACCAGCTGTCAGGCCAATCCTCAGCTTCCCTGTTCATCTTCAGCTCTGCGGCCAGCACTAAAATGTTTCAGATAGCTGCTTTTCTTCTGGTCTGAAGAAATCTTTTAATACCATGTTCAGATTCCATCTAAAAATCACACCTGGCTGGGTGCAGTGGCTCACATCTGTAATCCCAGCACTCTGGGAGGTCGAGGCAGGTGGATCATCTGAGGCCAAGAGTTTGAGATCAGCCTGGTCAACATGGTTAAATCCTGTCTCTACTGAAAATACAAAAATTAGCTGGGCATGGTGGCATGCGCCTGTAGTCCCAGCTACTCAGGAGGCTGAGGCAGAAGAATCACTTGAACCCGGGAGGCGGAGGCTGCCGTGAGCCGAGATCATGCCACTGCACTCCAGCCTCGTGACAGAGCAAGACTCCATCTCAAAAAAAAGAAAAAGAAAAACAAGTGTTGCCAATGTGGAGTGTGGCAGAGTTGGATATCTGAGATGTTTGCACCTTCCTTGAAATCCCTCCTTGCTAGCTATGAAGTGAGAAGCAGCACAGCACCAAGACTCCCTTACAGGTAAAAGCTGTGCCTCATTCCCAGAGATCCATACATGTGTAGTGGAAAATATGCTTTTCTTTTTTTTTTTTTTTTTTTTTTTTTTGAGACGGAGTCTGGCTCTGCCGCCCAGGCTGGAGTGCACTGGCCAGATCTCCTCACTGCAAGCTCCGCCTCCCGGGTTTATGCCATTCTCCTGCCTCAGCCTCCCCAGTAGCTGGGACTACAGGCGCCCGCCACTTCGCCCGGCTAGTTTTTTTATATTTTTTAGTAGGTAGAGACGGGGTTTCACCAGGTTAGCCAGGATGGTCTCAATCTCCTGACCTCGTGATCCGCCCGTCTCGGCCTCCCAAAGTGCTAGGATTACAGGCTTGAGCCACCGCGCCCGGCCAGGAAATACGCTTTTCAATCTGCAACACATGAGCACCTGCCTCTGACTAGGGCACTTAATATTCGAGGTGTGGAAGACATGCTCACATTTTATCTACACAGTAACCCTACAAAACAGGTTATTATTATTGCCGTTTTTCTTACTGCCTTCATTTTACACATGAAAAAACTGAAGACCAGGAGTGGTGGCTCACGCCACCCACCTGGGAAGGCCAAGGCAGGCCCATCACTTGAGCCCAGGATACCAGCCTGGGCAACATGGTGAAACCCCATCTCTACAAAAGATACAAAGATGAGCTGGGTGTGGTGGCATGCACCTGCAGTCCCATCTACTTGGGAGGCTGAGGCGGGAGGATCGTTTGAGCATGGGAGGTGGAGGTTGCAGTGAACAAAGATCCAGCCTGGGTGACAGAGTAAGACCTTGTCTCAAAAAAAAAAAAGGAGGAAAGAAACTGAGGCTCAATGAGGCTAACTGAACTATCCAAAAACTGACAAGCAGCAAAGGCAGAGCCACAGTTCACTTCAGCCTCTCCATGTCTATGTCCCTCTCCTCTCTGCCACATACTTGCTGTCTAATTAGATCACCAGCAACACATCATGAGGTTGGTTTTACTGTGCCCATTTTGCAGATGGGAAATGTGAGGCCCAGAGGGTCTAACACACACTCCAACCTGGGATTTAAACCCATATCCTTTAACTTTAAAGTCTCCTATTACATCATATACGTTTAGAGAATTAAGTGAACAGGGCAACATTGAAAATGTAAGGCCTAGAAAAATTCCATGAGAAAACGTGTGCTCATCAGCACAGGTCTGCAGAATCTCTTGGGTGGCTGAGACTACTGTGCAGATGTGAACAGGATCCTCCTGACCAGCTAGCTTTGCTAAGAGAGGCTAAGGAACTTTCCTCGAGTTATGGAGCTCAAGCTTCTGCTGCCAACTCCCTTAGGCATCTCATAAATGTAAGCAGTTGGTCACAGGTGAGCTTTAGGAAATATGAATCAACAGCCTCAAGAACTGTAACCTTCTGACCCAGCAACTCCAATTCTAAGAAACTATATTCAGAAAAGAAGGGGAAGTCTCGAAACCACATGCATGAGGATGCTTTGAATATAAAAGAAACTGGTTGCAAATTAATTGTCTGACAATGTAGGAGTGGGTGGAAAGGTTATGGTGCATGCTCCTATAATGGGATGCTATAGGATTGTCAAGGCTATGATAAATACGTACGTTTATCCCCAGGGATAAATATTATATATACATATTCACACTGATATACCATTAACTGAATGCAACAGAGTTTATTTACTCTAACCCCTTATATCTATTTAGATGGATATATTTGCGCTGGAAATGTATAGACCACAATGTTAACAGTGCTCATTTCTAGATGATAAAATTAATTGGAATTTTTTCTTTAATTTTTCAACAATGCACTTTACTAGAGCACTTTTTAAAATGTATTAACAGATTAGAAATACTCACCCCCAGGCCAGGTGCAGTGGCTCACGCCTGTAATCCCAGCACTTTGGGAGACCGAAGTGGGTGGATCACCTGAGGTCAGGAGTTTGAGACTAGCCTGGCCAACATGGTGAAACCCCGTCTATACTAAAAATACAAAAATGAGCTGGGCCTGGTGGTGCACGCCTGTAATCCCAGCTGCTCGGGAAGCTGAGGCACAAGAATCACTTGAACCTGGAAGGCGGAGGTTGCACTGAGCCAAGATCACACCACTACACTCCAGCCTAGCAGACAAAGTGAGATTCCTTCTCAAAAAAAAAACAAAAAACAAATCCTACAGTAACATCACACCTAATAATGCTAATAACGAAAGGCTGAATATTTTCCCCCAAAGACGGAGAATGAGTCAAGCAATTCTTCCCTCAGCACTCCTATTCAGCACAGTAGGTTCTAGCTGGTGAAATAAGGCCCTCCCTATCCAAAAAACATACAGGTTAGAAAGGAAGGACTAAAACTTTCCCTCTTCACAAGTGACATGACCATTTGCAAAGGAAATCCCAAGAACTGATAAAAATGGTCATAGAATAACCGAGTTTTTCAAGGTCACAGAACACAGGGTTAAATGTAAACATTAACTGTATTTCTATACACTACCAATGAACAATCAGAAGGCAAATTACTTTTAAAAAGAATCATTTATAACAGCTCCAAAAGATGAAATACATTCATATAAATCTAACAAAATGTATGCAGGATCTGCGTGCTGAAAACTACAAAATACTAACAAAATAATCAAAGAAGAGCTAAATACCTGGATATACCAGGTTCATGGCTTAGAAGACTCCAAAGAATGAAGGTGTCAATTATCCCCATATTGATCTATAAATTTAATGAAAGCCCAATCAAAATCCGAGCAGGATTTTTTATAGATATAGACTAGCCAATTATAACATTCATATGGAAAGACAAAGAAACTAAAACAGCCAAAATCATTTTTGAAAAAGCAGCACAAAGCAGGAAGACTCACACTGCCCAATTTTAGAATTTCCTGTAAAGCTACAGCTCTCAAGCCAATGTCATATAGGCAAAATGACAGACACGCACCAACAAGACAGACTGAAGAATCAGAGAATAAACCCATATGCACACAGTCAAGGAATGTGACGAAGAGTAGGAAGGTGCTTCTGGGGAAAGGACAGTCTTTTCCACACATGATTTTGGAATAACGAGAAATTAAGACGAAAAAAAAAAAAAAAAAAAATTCAACCAATACTCACACCTTATACAAATATTAATTAAAATTGGACCACAAAAAAATATAATTTAAAACTATAAGCCGGGCGTGGTGGCTCAAGCCTGTAATCCCAGCACTTTGGGAGACCGAGACAGGCGGATCACGAGGTCAGGAGTTCGAGACCATCCTGGCTAACACGGTGAAACCCTGTCTCTACTAAAAAATACAAAAGCTAGCCGGGCGAGGTGGCGGGTGCCTGTAGTCCCAGCTACTCGGGAGGCTGAGGCAGGAGAATGGCGTAAACCCGGGAGGCGGAGCTTGCAGTGAGCTGAGATCTGGCCACTGCACTCCAGCCCGGGCGACAGCAAGACTCGGTCTCAAAAAAAAAAACAAAACAAAACAAAACAAAACAAAAAACTATAAGAGGTTTAGAAGAAAATATCAGAGAAAATCATACCTAACCTGAGTTAGACAAGGAAAAGTTCTTAGATATAATACTAAGCATGATCCAGAGTAGAAAAAGAGTTTAACTGGATTTGCTTTGTGAAATACTTTTTTTTTTTTTTGAAGACAGAATTTCACTCCTGTTGCCCAGGCTGGAGTGCAGTGGCACAATCTCAGCTCACTGCAACTTTCACCTCCTGGGTTCAAGTGATTCTCCTGTCTCAGCCTCTCAAGTAACTGGGATTACCAGCACCCACCACCAGGTCCGGCTAATTTTTTTATTTTCAATAGAGATGGGGTTTTGCCATGTTGATCAGGCTGCTCTCAAACTCCTGTAATGGAATGTAAGTAACGGAATACTTACTCATCAATAAAAAGGAATGTGCTATTGACACATGCAACAACTTGAATGAAACTCCAAAAGCATTTTGCTAAATGTTTTGGGCGCAGTGGCACATGCCTGTAATCGCAGTACTTAGGACGGCTGAGGCAGGAGGATCACCTGAGCCTAAGAGTTTGAGACTAGCCTGGGCAATAAAGCAAGACCACATCTCTATAAAAAAATTTTGTGGGGCGGGCACAGTGGCTTATGCCTGTAATCCCAGCACTTTGGGAGGCCGAGGCAGGTGGATCACCTTAGGTCAGGAGCTCGAGACCAGCCTGGCCAACATGGTGAAACCCTGCCTCTACTAAAAACACAAAAATTAGCTGGGCGTGGTGGCAGGTGCCTGTAATCCCAGCTACTTGGGAGGTTAAGGCAGGAAAATCGCTTGAACCTGGGAGGCAGAGGCTGCAGTGAGCCGAGATCGTGCCATTGCACTCCAGCCTGGGTGAAAGTGAGACCTTGTCTCAATAATTAATTAATTAATTAATTAATTAATTAAAATTAACTTAAAAATTAGCTGGGCATGGTGGCATGTGTCTATAGTCCCAGCTTCTCCAGAGGCTGAGGCAGGAGGATCACTTGAGTATAGGAGTTGCAGGCTGCAGTGAGCTATGATCGCACCACTGCACTCCAGCCTGGGCAACAGAACAAGACTGCAATTCACAAAAAAATAAATTTAAAAGGTGTTAAGCAGGGGAATGCAGACATGCTATGTGGAAAAGGCAAATGGAGTCTGGGGTGGAAACAGAAGAAGACGGAAGACAGGAGGCCATTACAGTCATCAAGGCAAGAAACAATAGTGGCCAGAACTGAGAGGACCGAAGTGGTAGCCGTGGAGATGGAGACAAGTATTCAAATATTCGCCTGTCCAATTCCAGAAAGCCTTGCCAACTCCCTCCCACTCCCAGCCCCAAACAGGCCTGCTGGCTACCCTGCAGATTTCTTTAAAAGCATGGGAATGAAAGCAAATCATTGAGTAGGTGGCAAGTACCTCTCAAACAGCTTCCAATGACTGCAATAATTAATGTTTGTAAGTCAAAGCAATTATGCCTGCCCCAATGTCAGAGTAAACAACCAGCAACCCCAGACAGCACTACTCAAAGGAAAATTACTCACAACAAAACTAACGAACCTGTTAAGTACATTTGGTAATTCTCAGGCATGAAAACACCACACTAAGATATACCTATGGGAATTATACTTTCCCTAGATGCAAAAAAGCACGGCTCGAGGGGACCTCATGTCTACTGTCCAGCAGGTACTGAGTAGGCATCGACCATAACCACACCCAACTACAAGAAGAAGGTGGCCCAGTGGCCAGGCTGTCCAAGACCATGAGGACTACCCCAAAATAGGCACCAATAAAAGGCAGGAAGGGAGGCATAAACTGCCTGGCTTTGTGGTGCTTGCAGCCACTCCTAAATCTTCAAAGGTCAAGTTCACTGCAAAATAAAATAGTCAATGTTGAAAAACCATTTTTCCCTAACTGTACATATTCCTGTTAGTCTCTTCTGACCCCAACTCCAACCCTGCCACCTTTTCTAAGGCATGAGAACTCCTTTAGCCTGTTGCTGCTCTGAGCCTAACGCGCATTCTTGCACTGCCCTTTACGGAGCACTTTTGCCCTCCTACACTCGAGTAATTGTCACCATGACAATGATGCTAGTAGCTCCCACTTGTCCAGCACTGAGTGGGGGAGGAGAGAAGGGTAGAGGGGTAAGCAAAGCTTTTTAGATGCCTGCAGACTGAGATACCTACAGAGAAGGTAAGTCATGCTCCTGGCAAGAGAAGCTGACGAGTGGCAGAGCTGGAATTCACACTCAAGACAGTGCAACTCCAGAGTGAAAACCGGACCAGTCCTCTACATCAGGGGTCCTCCATCACTGTGGCTGTCAGGAACCGGGCCGCACAGCCGGAGGTGACTGAGCAGTGACCAAGCGGTGAGCGAGCAGTGAGCAAGCATTACCACCTCAGCTCTCCCTCCTGTCAGATCAGCGGCAGCCTTAGATTCTCATGGGAGCACGAACCCTATTGTGAACTGGGCATGCAAGATCTAGGTTGCACACTCCCTATGAAAATCTAATGTCTGATGATCTGAGGTGGAACCATTTTATTCCAAAACCATTCCACCACCCCGTCCCCATGAAAAAATTGTCTTCCATGAAACCAGTCCCTCGTGCCAAAAAGGTTGGGGACCACTGCTCTACACCATTTTTGTGAAACAATCAATCCTAAGAGGGCTTTAGGAATAACCCAGTCATCCAGCACCTCTGACACTGAGGGCATCAGGGCAAGAGGGAAAGCAAAAGATACCTTCCAGAGTATCTTCCCCCAGCGTCATCTTGCAAAGGAGGCTCCCAGGTTCTACCCAGGCTGCTGCCCCGCTACCCAATACACCGGGCTCTCTAAGCTAGACCCGACCCCCTCCCCTCCTCTTGCAGTTGTCAGGGCTCCCAGAGTAGCTGAGACAATCACCTAATATAGCCCCCCACCTCCACTCTGGGATTTGGCCAATCATAGCTCTTCCGTGTTGCCCATACCAGCCAAGCTCTTTCTACCATGTTTGTCTTGGCTAAGGTTGATTTGATTCTCTATCTGCAACTTTCCCATCTGCCCCAAGTCCCTGGTGAACAGCTACAAATTTTGCAAGTGTCTCCTCAAAGGCCCTCTTCTCTCTGAAGTCCTTCCTGCCAACCAGGCCTCCACCACATGGAGCTTGTGACAGCTCCTTCCTCTACCCCTAGCATATTCTAGACAAGCTTCTCTCTTAACAAGTTTCATACTTTATTTTTTATTTATTTATTTATTTTTTGAGACGGAGTCTCGCTCTGTCACCCAGACTGGAGAGCAGTGGCCGGATCTCAGCTCACTGAAAACTCCGCCTCCTGGGTTCACGCCATTCTCCTGCCTCAACTTCCCGAGTAGCTGGGACTACAGGCGCCCGCCACCATGCCCGGCTAACTTATTTATTTATTTANCCTCCACCACATGGAGCTTGTGACAGCTCCTTCCTCTACCCCTAGCATATTCTAGACAAGCTTCTCTCTTAACAAGTTTCATACTTTATTTTTTATTTATTTATTTATTTTTTGAGACGGAGTCTCGCTCTGTCACCCAGACTGGAGAGCAGTGGCCGGATCTCAGCTCACTGAAAACTCCGCCTCCTGGGTTCACGCCATTCTCCTGCCTCAACTTCCCGAGTAGCTGGGACTACAGGCGCCCGCCACCATGCCCGGCTTATTTATTTATTTATTTATTTATTTATTTATTTATTTATTTTGTAATTTGAGACGGGGTTTCACCGTGTTAGCCAGGATGGTCTTGATCTCCTGACCTCGTGATCCACCCGCCTTGGCCTCCCAGTGCTGGGATTACAGGCGTGAGCCACCGTGCATGGCCAAGTCTTACACTTTAATACCCCTGGCCTGTGCTCATCTTCCCCTATCTAGAGTATGAGATCCTTGAGGACAGTGGTCGTGCCTTATTTCTCTCTGTACCATGAAATACTGCCCTCATCCATAAGGAAATGGAGGCTCAATGTGGTTAGTGACCGGCCAAGGTCAATCAGGAGTGGAAGTGGAATTGACATCGGGGCAACTCCAAAGCCTCTACCCTCCAGCGCTAGGCCAGGGTCCTTCCAGATGTGGTCAGAGGATGGACGATCTCTATAATGAAGGGAGCAGAGGAGCTTCTCCAGAAAGCAAATCTCCCCATAACCCTGCCTTTCCATTCCCAAGCAATTCAGCCCAAAGCTATTAGATGCTAGTTAACTTACAAGGGGGTAGATCAATAATTAAATATATTACAGACAACTGGAGCCAGGTTTCTTGTTATTGGAGAAGAGAATAACAAATACATCAAGTAAGAAAGTGAGAAGTCAATGGTGATATTGGACTGGGATTGAAGATATCAGTGCGAACTCACAGGCCCATTTCAAAAGGACACAGAAGCCAGCTCATAAGAATTCCCACTGATAAATGGGATGGATGGCACAGATTCAGCTTATAATCCATTACTATCACTGTTTTGACACTTGGATGCTCTGAGACAATCCAGGCACCAAAACAGTGACAGGAACGGATCATACGCTGAATAAAATAGAAACTGATGAATCCAAAATTAATTAATGGAAAATTTAATGCATACTAGGATATTTAGAGCTCAAAAATCTCCCTACAAAATACGTATTAATTGCAAAGGGGAATCTCCACAGTGAAGGAGCATAACAGATATCATTTTAATCAGAGGATCAAAGTTAACATCAGGAATGGAACAAGCACAAATGAAAACCATGCACCACCTGCCAGGATGCACTAAAAAGATGCATCGCCTCTGTAACATTCCTACAGATGCATAAACTCAATCTCATCAGAAGGAAACATCAAGCAAACCAAAGGCAGATACTCTGCACAATAAACTGGCCTATTGTCTTCAAGAATGTCAAGGTCATGAAAGTCAAGAAAAGAGACAATTGTTCTAACCCGAAGAGACATGAAAATTACATGCAATGTGTCATTCTGGACTCAATCATTTTGCAAGAAAAGACACTGCTGGGACTACTGGTTAAAGTTGAGCATAATGTAAAGACGAGACAGCAGAAATGTGTCGATGTTAATTTTCTAATTCTGATTGTTATACTGTTATTACAAAGGAGAATGTTTTGCTTGTGAAACACATTAACAGATTCAGGGGTGAAAAATTAAAAAGTAAAAAGCAGATTCCCAGGCCCCTCTCTGTAATCACCCTCTTGGGGTGAAGCCTGGAATCTGTATTTTGGCAAGCCTCCAAGACACTTCTGGGCCACTCTGGCACCTGGGAGCCACTCCCTGCCATATGCCCTCCTGCCGTATCACAATCATAACAATGACTGCTCATAACCCTGTTCAGAAAACAGTGGTACCACCCACGTACAAGAAGTCTGGGTAACTTTCCCTTTCCTTCCAGTTTTTTCTAATAAGACAGGGCAAGGGCTGCCAGGGGACTCAAATTCCAGGATATCTGCATTCCTCCTTGGCTGTTCTCTGGATGAAGCTGTGTGGCATCTCATCTCTGCCAGCTGGAGGGGGTGGAGAATGGAGCTGTAAAAGCTTGTCTGATTTTTAGTGCTCTCTCCCCCGTTACCATCATTGCACTATTTATTTTATAAACCCCATCTCATTAGCCACCTGGTAAATCCCACTCAGAATGGCACACTGGCCCCTGCATTGCACATCCAGAGCCAGAGAAACAGCCCAAACAAGCCGTCACTCAAGAAGGTAATTAATTACAGATGACACACACCCAAAATATCCTGAGTGCAATGGGAAAACCACAGGGTTCCAAACTTAATAGCCGGAATCATACTTGTCAGTCCCTCACTCAAAACTTACATAAGTTACTCCCCTGGCACAAAGAAGGCAGCTCACTTCAGCCCTTTGTGCCATGAAAAACTGTTTGTTTGGAGGTCAGACAGCCCTGATGGGAATGCTTGCTGTGCCTCTGTGTGACCTTGGGCAAGTCGCTTAACCTCTCTGAGCCCCAGTTCAGCATTTATAAAATGGGATGATGAAAGTACCTACCTTCAGAAACTACAGAGAGAATTAAAATAAGTATGTGTGTGTATAAATACGTGTAAAGTGTCTGGCATATGGTAAGTATTAAATACATGTTAGTGCTTATTAATTCATTGTCATCATCATCATTACTCATAAATTGCAAACCAGGGCTCTAGTGTCATTATATTACAAATCAAGGAGGCCTATTTTCTCCTAGGGAGTGAGGACTAGGGAAACACTTGGAATAATGCTCACATTATCACCTGGACATATTTCCAGGTCAGGCATCAAATGAGTGAGTCCTCTTCCCCAGCTCATCCCTAGCTAACTCCTAGGGCATGGTGGATTCAAACTCACCCCTTCAGAAAATAATTATCCGATTTCCCTCAGCTGCATCAGGTCCCTCATGGGATGTGGCATCTCCCACAATAATGGGAAGGTGAGGGAGCCTCTCACGGACTGAACTGGGCTTCCATGGAAGCCAGTGTGGAATACCCTAAGGTACCGCCAGTGTGACCACTCACCTTTTGGAGGAGTGAATGCAGGAGTACCACTGCATGGAGAGGTAAATAAACACAAGTCTGGCAACCCAAATAAACACCCTCAAAAAAAGGGGGCTGGAGGGGGAGAATAGGCAAGAGAAACTACTATGAAATACAAAATTGTTTCCCGACAGGCCCCAAGAAGGATATGGAGCAGCAGATGGAGAGAACACAACTGGGAACCTATTCCGCATTTTTTTTTTTTTTTTAACAGAGTCTCGCTCTGTCACCCCGGCTGAAGTGCAATGGCGCGCTCTCGGCTCACAGCAACCTCCGCCTCCTGGGTTCAAACGATTCTCCTGTCTCAGCCTCCCAAGTAGCTGGGATTACAGGCATGCATACCCGGCTAATTCTGTAGTTTCAGTAGAGACGGAGTTTCGCCACGTTGGCCAGGCTGAAACTCCTGGCCTCAGGCGATCTACCCGCCTTGGCCTCCCAAAGTGCTGGGATTCCAGGCATGAGCCACCGCACCCCGCTCTATAACAGATCTTTCAGAGTCCCAGGCACAGAGGGGCAGGGCAGGTAACAGAAGATTGAAGCATGCCAGGGGACATACACAGGGGCATCTTGTGAGTGGTGGCGCCCACGGCAAAGTAGAGAATGTGTGCCCATTGTCCAGGACTCAAAGCCAGGCAGACGGGAATATGGCCCTGTGTGGCCAGATCTTCCAACTCTTCAAGAGCAGCTGGAAGTCTGGATTCCTCTGGGACCCATCAGGGCTTGAACCAGTGATTGACTCATTTTTCAAACATCTCACGTGCCAAACAAAACACAGCTGGGAGCCACCATCGGCCCCGGCCACGGAGTGCTACATCGCTCTCGACTTTGACCTCTTCGCATTGAGTTTTGCCATCTGTGAGACCAGAAGTCTACTTGCTATAGTGTCTCTTTATTAGGCCAAAAGGAGATGGATTAAAAGCCCTGAGTTCCTGTCAAAAACACATATTCTGAATCTAATCATGAGGAAACAGCTGACAGACCCAAATTGAGGGATGTTCTACCAAACAACTGGCCAGAAGAGGGACCCCCAAGAAAAGTCAAGGTCATGAAAGTTAACGAAGCTGTGGAGGGATTCCAGATTAAAGAGACAGGACCCTCCGGTACAATGCCTAATCCTGGACCAGATCCCAGCTCAGTCCAAGACTAGCCACGAAAGGTGGAATTGGCCCCATTGGTGAAATAGGAATACAGACTAAATATCACATCATAATACTGCACCGGTGTTATACCTCTTGCGTTTTATCATCACACTGCAGTCATGTAAGAAGGAATCCTTGTTCTTAGCAAATTATGTACTTGAGTATTTAGGGGTAAATGGTCATGATGTTTGCAACTAATTCTTAAACGGATCAGGAAAAAAGTTCGTATGGATACACAGAGATATAGATACAGATAAATCTATCTCAAACAGAGCAAAATATTAACAACTAGTCACTCTGCAGGAAGAGCACACATGGGAGTTCTCTTTTTGTTCCTGCAATTCTTGAGCAAATCTCAGATTACTTCAAAATAAAGATTTTTTATAAAAGAAATTCCTCTAGAAATGAAAAGCTCCCAACAACAAATATATATATATATGGATTTATAATAATGGCCCATGCAGTAACGGTTAAAAGGGTTAACTGAATAGCTCATAACTGGTACTATAAAGCCAAGAAAATTTGTTTGGTCAATATAAATAGAGCATATTAAATATCAAATTGTATCTGGGAATAACAAAGCCCACCTACTTTTATTACTCTGATAAGTACTGGAGTTTTGAGGGGTGCAGTTCACCTGTCTCCTCCGGGACAATTCCAGCAGACGCACTGACAGAACCTAGGAAACACTTTGAGTGACATTTGGGAACAAGGAGGTACAATCGCTATTATCTTGCAACTTGCATCTGACCTCAAAGGAGTCCCTTTCCTACAATGCAGAGGCACGGCCTCTGGGAATTGCAACTGCTGTGCAGTTGTTGTTCCCAATAACGGCTGGAGAGTGAGATGTCCTGCATCCGAATACCAAGCTGAAAACTCAGTTTGGCTCTTGCACAAGTCACAATAGTCTCGTCAAATCTCGGCCTCTTGAGACTACAGGCAGAAACACGGACTGCGAATGCAGCGAGGATAAAAACATAACAACAGAATACAACGATGCAGGCCATGCAGCAGAGAGAAAGAGAGAGAAAGGTGGTTGAAGGAGGGGGATCATCACCACGTACCCAACAGGAGAACCACACCCCACTGGCCTGGCTGGCTGAAACACGTGTTTGCAGGAGGAGCAGGAGGAAGACAGACAGGAGAGAGGGAAAGGAGGTGGTTTTTAAATTTGGTACAAATAATTAAAAATCAGGACATTTCCCTTAAAGATCTAGGTTTCTCTTGAAAAAGCCAAGTGTCCGACCAAAGGGGCCTGGGCACCCTCAGAGCAACCGGGGCTGGTACTAAGGACCTGATGCCCCTTTAGACCAGCCAAGTACTCTCCAGTTCCCCCAAAGATCCCTCCCCACTCCCTAGTCTCTCACATGGGGCTGATTTATTCACTTCTGTTATCTACCTGGCACCTGTAGGAATTCCAGTTTGAGACCCCCTACGGCATATGAACTCTGGGAGTCCTACAAATTCCACAGGCAGCTGTGGACTGGGAATTTCAAAGCAAGGTCTAAAAATTAGGTGACCACAGGATTCTAAGTCCAGGTTCATACAAACAGCCTTTCCTGTGGCAGCTGATGGTTTGGCAACCACAGCAAAACTGCCATTGGCTCCCTCAAACACACACTTGCCCTTGACACAAACCAGTCCAAAGGATCTAGCCAAATAAACCACATTTCTGAGGAAACATAATGATTTTCCCCTTGACAGCTAATGCCTGCAAGAGTTGATACAGCAAAAGGAAAACAAGACTCCCTCAAGCTGTCTGTCACTGCTGCTAGTCTACGCTTGAGTAAAACATGTTTCTGCTGTGTTCCATTCCAGCCCATGCCTTGGGGATGAATTATGGAAGAACTACAGAAGGCATTTCTAGGGACTGTCTGTTCTCTGGCCTCCAGGCTCCCAGCTCAAAACTCAAGAGAGCCAAGACAATGTACCTGGAAGCCTCTTAAGATGGCTTTTTACAGGTCAGTGCCCAAGCATGAAAGGATTCTGTGGTTTCCAGGAAGCTAACAAGGCACGGGGAGTTTGAAGACCCCGAGGGAACTGGATGCCATTTGTTTACAAGGTAAATCGGAACTCTTGGGAATAAGGCTACCAGCAGGAGGCTCTAGGAGATCTGAACCTCTACTGATTTTATTTGTAACAAGGCTGTTCCTCAGCCATGACCTGAAAACCAACAACTCTGGGCCTGCCTAGTTTCTACAGCCCAACATTCAGCACAATGCCTGGCACGCAATTCAGCCTCAAGGACTGTCTGATGACATCCAAACTGAAGCTAACATACAAACCTTGTTTGGATCCTGATTTGGGAGGAAATGGCTATAAAAGACACTTTAGGAACAATTAGGGAACCGTGAATATGAACCGTATGTTAGATACTGTGGAATTACTGTCCTTTTTCTCCAGCATAATACTGTTACAGAAAAGGAGTTCCGATCCAGACCCCAAGAGGGAGTTCTTGGATCTCACGCAAGAACGAACTTAGGGTGAGTCCGTAAAGTGAAAGCAAGTTTATTAACAAAGTAGAGGAATAACAGAATGGCTCCTCCATAGACAGAGCAGCCCCGAGGGCTGCTGGTAGCCCAGTGTCATGGTTATTTCTTGATAACTTGCTAAACACAGGGTGGGTAACCCCTTTTAGACCATACAGGGTGACTTCTCGATGTTGTCATGGCATTTGTAAACTGTCATGGCACTGGTGGACTGTCACATAGCAGTGAGGATGACCAGAGGTGACTCTCATCGCCATCTTGGTTTTGGTGGGATTCAGCCGGCTTCTTTACTGCAAACTGTTCTATCAGCAAGGTCTTTACGACCTGTATCTTGGACCGACCTCCTATCTCATCCAGTGACTTAGAATGCCTAACCATCTGGGAATGCAGTCGAGTAGTTTCAGCCTCATTCTATTCAGCCCTATTCAAGATGGAGTTGCTCTGGTTCAAACGCCTCTGACATTACTATGGGGTAATGCAGGAGAATGTCCTTGTTCTTAGGAGAGAAGTCCGAAGAGTTCTCCTGCATTTGCATCACTGCAAAGAGTGATGTGCATCAACTTTCACATCACTTAGAAAAAGTATATTTACATACACACATACATATCTATACACAATATGCATCTCTGTATGTTTGTGTTTATTCATTTGTTTACTTAGAAAAACAGTGAGAAATGTGCAAAAAAAGTTGGTTAATCTAGGTGGAGGGTAGGTATATCCAAGTTTATCGTACCAGGACTTTCCAGCAGGTTTGAAATTTTTCAAAATAAAAAGGAAATTAAAAAAAAAAAAAAACGAAGTATTTGGCTAGGTGCCATGGCTCATACCTGTAATCTCAGCACTTTGGGAGGCTAAGGCAGGAGGATCGCTTGAGCCCAGGAGTTCAAGATCAACCTGAGCAGCATAGGGAGACTCCGCCTCTAAAAAAATATTTAAAAATTAGCCCAATGTGGTGGCACACGCCTGCACTCCCAGTTACTTGGGAGTCTGAGGTAGGAGGACTGCTTGTTCCCAGGAGGCTGTGGCTGCAGTGAGCTATGATCTACTGCACTCCAATCTGGCTGACCCTGTCTCTACCCCCAACCAGAAAAAAAGAAAGAAAAAAACAAACGTTTGATGAATAAATAAATCCATATGTAAGGCCCATGATGTTTTTTTT
>NW_016809864.1:2549908-2556200 GCF_001698545.2 Rhinopithecus bieti | reverse complement strand
TTTTTTTTGAGACAGAGTCTCGCTCTGTCGCCCAGGTTGGATTGCAATGGTGCAATCTCGGGTCACTGCTACCTCTGCCTCCCAGATTCAAGCGAGTCTCCTGCCTCAGCCTTCTGAGTAGATGGAATTACAGGTGCGTACCACCTCACCTGGCTAACTTTTTTTGCATTTTTAGTAGAGATGGAGTTTCACCATGTTGGTCAGGCTGGTCTCAAACTCCTGACCTCAAGTGATCCACCTGCCTCGGCCTCCTGAAGTGCTGGGATTACAGGTATGAACTGCTGCACCAGGCCTCACGATGACATTTCCATGTCCCATTGAGGGTAAACAGATGAAACTCAGGCTAGAGGTAACTGGTTGGGGGTGGTATGGAGCTCCTGCCACTTCAGTACTATCCTGAGTGCTGAAGGAATCACTATCTCAGCCCTCCCAAGAGCCAACTGCAGCATCCTAGCTGGGAAGCTCTGCTCTGAATGAGCAAGCGTTAGCAGCCATCAGAGTAATTACTTTTGTGAAGCAGAATGAGCTCTAATCCACTGTAATCAATTGGCCTATTACCAGCTGCCTGTTCGCCTTCAATTTCACCCTTGCTGGCAGCTTCCTTCCTTTGTGCTTTGTCCGCTGGGATTATTATTAAAGGGGGATTTATTAGTATTATTTTAAAAGACTGTTTAGAAAGGGATTCTGGAAAGACGACAGTGACAGCAGCATAATTTTTTAATCTCTCAAAATCCCCATAAAAAAACTAGGCCGGGTACAGTGGCGCACACCTGTTATCCCAGCACTTTGGGAGGCCAAAGCAGGCAGGTCACCTGAGGTCAGGAGTTCAAGACCAGTCTGATAAACATGGCAAAACCCCTTCTCCACTAAAAATACAAAAAAAATTAGCCGGGCATGGTGGCGCATGCCTGTAGTCCTAGCTACTTAGGATGGTGAGGCAGGAGAATCACTTGAACCCCAGAGGCACAGGTTGCAGTCAGCCAAGATCACGCCACTGCACTTCAGCCTGGGCGACAAAGTGAGATTCCGCCTCCAAAAAAAAAAAAAAAAAAAAAAGCAAAAGCCCACAGACAGCATTTATAACAAAGCTAGGTGACAAGGTAGCCCCATAAACCCCAAAATACAAGCAGGCAAGGATAAAGTCCCAGTCACAAGGCCTACATGGTATCTGCATAGAACACAGAGGCAAGTGACAGATCTGATGAAAAGCCCTGAGAAGGATCCCCCCAATCACCGACAGGTCCCCCAAATCACCAGCAGCTCCCCCCGCCCCTGCAAATCACCAACAGGTGCTCCCTGGAAAGAAAGTGAAAGGAAAAGAAATCTTGGGGCCCCCAAATCATTAAGCTAAAGGGAAAAGTCAAGCTGGGAACTGCTTAGGGCCAACCTGCCTCCCATTCTATTCAAAGTCACCCCTCTATTCACTGAGCTGAACGCATATCTGATTGCCTTCTTTGGAGAGGCTAATCAGAAACTCAAAAGAATGCAACTATTTGTCTCTCACCTAGGAACCTGGAAGCCCCACTTCGAGCTGTGCGGCCTTCCAGATTGAACCACTGTTCACCTCACATATGTTGATTGATGTCTCGTGTCTCCCTAGAATGTATAAAACCCAACTGCGCTCTGACCACCTCGGGCACATGTCCTCAGAACCTCCTGAGGCTGTGTCATGGGCACGAACCCTCAACCTTAGCAAAATAAACTTTCTAAATTAACTGAGGCCTGTCTCAGATATTCCAGGTTCATAAAAGCATGGTGAGCCACATTGAGAAGTGCAGTAAAGCCAGGAGATTTTTCCTCTCCCCTAGCAGATGAGCGCAAGGAAATCCACAGTAACCCAGGCCCACCTCCACTGACCTCCCAAAGTGCTAGGATTACAGGTGTGAGCGACTGTGCCCGGCCCTCACATGCCAATAGTTTCATCTATTCTCAGCAATCATATTGTTGTAGTCGTGTTATTCTAAAACTTTATAGATATCCACACACAGGAATATATATATACTCACACATAGACACACAAACATAATTTTAAAATACCTCATCATTTCACGAAAATTTCCCATTCAAACACAGTATTATAGGGTTATTTATTTACACTCTTTTATATATTTAACCCATATACAAAGCATCTCAGGGATACATGGGATAATACACTTGGAATGATCCATAATAACTCAGTTGCTTTCTAGCACAATATAGACATAATAGCCTCAGAAAAAATAACACACTGTTACGATCAGAGCAGGAACTCCAGAGAAGCCCATGTGTCATCTAGTCAAATATGCTCCTTCCAAGTCACACCTGCACAACTGTACAGAGAAAAGAAAACACTGCTCAAGTCGGAAAACTACACACACTGTCTGATACTTTGCATGCTGAAGACAGGCAATCACCACTAAGAGCATCGCCCATGCACGATAATGGAGAGGCCTGGACCATACCCTGGAAGGTCCTGTTTTGACTTATCTCTGATCTCCTAAACAAAAAGTCAGAAGGCCTATCAAGCAAGTTTCCCAATTGTTGGGAGTTCCGTGTTTTTTCCAGGACCGTGATGGAACATTCAGGACATCTGGCCCCTTGTGTCCTGGGTTGACTCAACAGATGACAAAAGCCAGGCTGGTTTTGTGAAATCTGGGGACATCTGGGTGCTGTCCTGACTGAGGGTTGCACTCCATGGAACAGAGAGCAATACGTCTCTAGCATCACACTCCAATGAGCATGACTTAAACCTCCCACCTCTTCTGGCTGCTAACAGTTTACATGCCTCTCCCGGCACCGGCACCCTTCCAACATAACAGCCACCCCCAGATCATAGCAAATGGAAGGAACATGAGCAAGGGAGCCCAGAGGAACCCATCAGCCCCTGCCCCGGGCCCTGCAACCACGAGATGCTCATCCTGCCAGGGTCCCTGTACGTCTTGTCCCCTTGAGCCTGCAGCATCTGTAACCTCCAGTCTGGCATTTCCTGCCCTGGCTCCCTCCCCCATGCCCAGTGACTACTGATCATATGAAAACTAAGATGACACAGAGCCTTTACCCACAACGCCCGACACAGTGAGGACAACAAGGTCTAAGACCAAGTAGACTATGGGTTATCACTAGCCAGCTAACCATCTCTTCACCATAGCTGGAGAAAACCTAGACAAAAAACAGATGCCAAAAAACTATCACCTCTAGGCACACAGTATTCTCCCAACAAGAACCTAAGCTCCATGAGGGCAGGGGGAATTTCATGTGATTGTCAGACTACTGTCTCCCCAGTGTTTAGACCAGCACCCTGCCCACAGCAGGCACTTGGCAAATACTGACTGATTGAAGGTAAGACGGTTACAGACAAAGCACTAGATACAAAACTCATTCACTCATTTTAAAAGACTGGAAAAAAATAATTGTATCCTGTTAATATAAAAAAACCACTGAACTGCATAGGTGGGTGGGTAAATTCTAAGAGATGTAAATCCCATCTGAATACAGCTATTAAAAAATTAACAGTAATTAAGCATCTATTATATACCAGGCATTGAGACAAGCACTGCAGCTGTGAGAGAATATGACAAGGTCTGCTTGTGAAGATGACAGGTGTAACTTTCATTAAGACCTACACAGATAAATACGCACACGTAGGGAGGAAGACCACAGGAGGGTCATGAGGACCTAGTCACATCTCGATAATTAAAATGGAGCCATAAAAATCATGTAACTGGCATCACATACAAGAATGTTAATGATCCAGCCCAATTCCACTCTCCTCCTCCTACTTCACAGCTAAGTAAACTGAGGCTGAGTAGGAAAGCAGCTAGACACACCCGACAGAAAAGTAAAACTCAGATAAAAATCACCCATAAGGCAGGAAGATTGCTTAAGGCCAGAAGCTGGAGGCTACAGTGAGCTATGATTGTGTCATTGCACTCCAGCCTGGGCAACAGAACAAGACCCTGTCTTTAAAAAAAAAAAAAAAACCTTATTGGGACACACTGGCAGAGAGAAGACCGTGTGAGGACTGGGGGTAAAAGGCAGCTATCTACAAATCAAGGAGAGAGGCCTCAGGAGAAACCAACTCTGCCAACACCTCGGTCTTAGACTTGCAGCCTCCAGAACTGTGAGAAAAACATTTCTGGGGTTTCAACTGCCTGGTTTGTGGCATTTTGTTATGGCAGCCCGGGCAGACTGATAGACATTAGTGATGTCTCTTCTCCCAGCTTTTGAGAGGTGCAGGTTCAAATCTTGGCTCTGCTGACTAGCAGCTCCGATCTTTAGACAAGCTGATAACCCTTCTGTGCCCCAGTTTCCATTTATGTGAAATGGGAATAGTGAATGTTCCAGAAACTACGTCTAGTCAGTCCTCAGTATCTGTGGGTTTTATATCTGTAGATTCAACCAACTGTGGTTGAAAATATTCAGGAAGAACATACAAAATATCAATACAAAAATAGAAAACAATACAAATACAAAATAGTATACCAATTATTCATAGAGTATTTGCATTATAATAGGTATTATAAGTAATCTAGAGATGATTTAAAATCTACCAGAGGATGTGTTTAGGCTATTTACAAATACTGTGCCACTTCACACAAGGGACTTGAGCACCCTTGGATTGTAGTATCCGAGGTGGATCCTGGAGCCAATACCCCATGATACCAAAGGATGTGTCCGTGTGTTGTTTTAGTGTGAATTGTGAAAGATATTGGCTATATCTGAGTGTTACTATCAAATGTTGATTCTCATTTGTTCTCAGTGATTTAAATTTGACAACCTGAGGATACACCTTTCACTAGGTTTATGACTGAGACAATGTGGTATTGGGGAAAATTTGCAGGTCCTGGGGTCGGGCTGTTAAGGGTTTTTTTGTTTGTTTGTTTCTGTTTTTTGTTTGTTTGGTTTTTTGTTTTGTTTTGTTTGAGATGGAGTCTTGCTCTGTTGCCCAGGCTGGAGTGCAGTGGCGCAATCTCGGCTCACTGGAAGCTCCACTTCCCAGGTTCACTCCATTCTCCTGCTTCAGCCTCCCGAGTAGCTGGGACTACAGGCACCTGCCACCACGCCCAGCTAATTTTTGTATTTCAAGACGGGATTTTATCTTGTTAGCCAGGATGGTCTCGATCTCCTGACCTCGTGATCCGCCCGCCTCAGCCTCCCAAAGTGCTGGGATTACAGATGTGAGCCACCGTGCCCAGCCTGTTTTTTTGTTTTCTGAGATGGAGTCTTGCTTTGTCATCCAGGCTGGAGTGCAGTGGCTCAATCATAGCTTACTGTAGCTTGCAGCTCCTGGGATCAAGCAATCCTCCTACCTC
The DNA here is from genome assembly GCF_001698545.2 of Rhinopithecus bieti. Taxonomy (NCBI): domain Eukaryota; kingdom Metazoa; phylum Chordata; class Mammalia; order Primates; family Cercopithecidae; genus Rhinopithecus; species Rhinopithecus bieti. The sequence goes on along the minus strand of NW_016809864.1, from coordinate 2,550,909 downwards.
AGCCTCCTGAACAGCAGGTACACACCACTACACTCGGTGAATCATTTTACTTTATGTAGAGACATGCTCTCCCTGTGTTTTCTGGGCTAGTCTCAAACTCCAAGAGATCCTCAAGTGATCCTCCTGCCTCAGCCTCCAAAGTGCTGAGATTACAGGTGTGAGCTATTATACCACACCTGACCTCCCCTCTTCTTATAAGGGTGTTGGTCCTATCATATTACAGCCCCATACTATTTTTTTTTTTTTTTTTTTTTTTTTTTTTTTTTTTTTTTTTTTTGAGATACAGTCTTGCTGTGTCACCCAGGCTGCAGTGCAGGGTTACCATCTCAGATCACTGCAACCTCTGCCTCCCAGGTTCAAGAGATTCTCATGCCTCTGCCTCTCAAGTAGCTGGGACTACAGGTATGTGCCACCATGCCTGGCTAATTTTGTTTGTTTGTTTGTTTGTTTTGTATTTTTAGTAGAGATGGGGTTTCATCTATTTGGCCAGGCTGGTCTCAAACTCCTGACCTCAAGTGATCCACCTGCCATGGTTTCCCAAAGGCGTGAGCCACCATGCCCAGCCTGCCCCTCACTTATGACCTCACTTCACTTCAATTAAATCCTTAAAAGCCCTATCTCCAAACACAATCACATTGGGAGTTAGGACTTAACATATGTATTTGGGGGATAGGAGGAAATCATTCACTCCATGACAAACAGTGACCCACTTCTGGCCAGGGGCCAAATTTGCCTGCTGCAAATGTATAAATAGAGGAAGTTTATAAAAATGCAATCTAGTAATAGATCAGTAAAAATTTAGATAATCCCTGAACATTAACCCTAAAAACAGAATAATCCCCAAATAATTATTCCCAAGTCAATCTCCCTTTAGAAATCACCTAAGCAGTAAATGAAATATCATTAGCATTGCTTGTGAGACTTCTCAGAAGAGGACACTAAGCTGTTTACTAACCCTCCTATCTCGGGGACAAGAGAATTGGTTTTTTTTTTTTTGAGAC
>NW_016809864.1:2535217-2549417 GCF_001698545.2 Rhinopithecus bieti | reverse complement strand
CGCGCCTGGCCGGTTTTTTTTTTTAATAGTAACAACACTTCCCATTTGCAAGACCATTTTCTTCCCCTAAAATCCAAAGAGCAAAAACGCCAAACATAAAATCTCCTTCAACATGCTGTTTATTACTAAGAGGAGGGGAGAGTTTAGCAACTTTCAAACAAGCCACGCAGCACACATCCCACATCCATGTCATTTGATAAACTTCTAATCTTTTTATTGTTCATCATTTATAAAGCACCAACAGCATTATCACATGGAAAATAAACCTATTCCCTTGAACGAGCTTTGAGAATTCTTTTGTGCTGGCTCAAATGCTGCCTTGAAAGCTGGTGAACACCACAAGAGGTTGGTTCGTCTGTCACTGTTAATTTCTGTTCCACCCAGCTTGGGTCAACACAGGAGCTAATGCTGCTGCAGAGTTGTCCGAAATCCTGTGATAAATCTCCCTACCTCCCATCTGCCCGGAGTTCACACAGGCAGCAAAAGCTAGATTCTCTCGCCCTTTCCTTTGGGCAGAGGCCGAGGCTGAAAATCTCAAACGATGTATCTTGCCAAGATGGGACTGTTGTCTTCTTGCCCTGAGTTTCTGCAGTCAAAGAGGTCACCAGGCTAACTGTGTACCCACCACCTGCTCTCTTGATAAGTTTCACTCCACCAAACCTCCCACATCATAATTCCTGCAGCTCAGAAGCACAGGGGAGATGCTCTAGCTACCTCCCAGGAGACACTGCTCTGTACCACTAGTGCACCAGGGAAGCATCTTTCTGCCCTCTGGAGAGGGAGTTAACAGGAACTTGCAGTTCCCAATAATGACCTTGGGTTATTCATACTTGCTTCTGTAGAACCACTAATAAGAAGCAGGGGGGCTGGGGGCAGTGGCTTACGCCCGTAATCTCAACACTTTCGGAGGCCAAGGTTGGGAGGACCACCTAAGGTCAAGAGCTTGAGACCAGCCTGGCCAATATGGTGAAACCCCATCTCTACTAAAATTACAAAAATTAGCCCAGCATGGTGGGGCATACTTGTAATCCCAGTTACTTAGGAGGCTGAGGCAGGAGACTCACTTGAACCCGGGAGGCAGAGTAAGCTGAAATCGCACCACTGCACTCCAGTCTGGGCAACAGAGCGAGACTGTGTCTCTAAATAAATAAATAAATAAGAAGCAGAGGGGCAGCAGCACCCATCCAAAAGTCAAGGGGATCAAACTGCATTAAGTTATAAGCAAGGAAACATCTCTGCAGGCATCTCAGAGGTTGGAAAATGAAGCCTTCCCTTCTCCCAAACATTAGCATTGGCTCCAGAAGCAGAAGGTGTTTGGCTCCTAGTTGACAGATATAAGCTTCTCCTGGTTGGGACGTAGAGGAAGCTACGTGACAGAACGGGAGAGAGTGAGAATTTGGAGCCAAAAGACAGATTCAAGACCTCACTCAGCACTTGAGCACTGATGTCAGGGAGTAAAAATTAGAGTCCACAGGCCAAATCCAGTCATCACCTGCTTTTGTAAATAAAGTTTTATTGAAACACAGGCATCCCATTAGAACATATAGTATCTGTGCCTGCTTGTGAAAGCTGATCACACAAACTGGGTCATTCTTGCCATACCCAACTAAAACAGAGTCAAGCAGCCGGTAGGGAAAAGCACTCAGGGAACACAACATTGCTCCAAGAATGTAACTCTCTGCAAGCCTGGCTGTTCGAACTGGAACCCACTTTTATCTAATAGCTACTGAAACTGGCTGCAATTCTAAGACTAGCTTTATCTACCACAGTCACTCACCAATCAGAGGTTGGCTCCACAGAACTTACCGGTGCCAATGAACTTTCTTGCAGAACAATGTGTAACATTCCTGCTGTTTAGAAAACTTCCAACCCTCTCTTGGTTCTTTGGACCTACCAAAGACCGCCTGATCTGTGTGTACACCCTGAATTCCAATTCTTGCTTCTCAAATAAAATGTTTTAAATGTAGATTCATCTCTGTATTTCATTTGACTTCAACACTGCTTTCACACTACAGTGGCAGGGTTGAGCAGCTGCGACTAAGACCATATGGCCCACAAAGCTGAAGGTATTTCCCATCTGCACATAGAGCACTGACTGACCCCGTCCTGTGCGCCACTTCACACCTATTACTTTACTCCTTCGAATCTCAGTGCCCATGTTCCTTAAATCGAGAATGGCATGATCATCTGTCCTTCCTATCTCGAGGGATTATAAAAGTCAAATTCATTTATCATAATATCATGTTAATGACAATGACAATTCTTTGAGCTCTTACTATCTGCCAGGCAGTATTCCAAGCACCTTGCCTGATTTCATTTAATCCTTCAACATTGCTGAGAGGAAGAGAATATTATAAACCCATTTTATAGATGAGAACACTGAGATCCAGAGAGGTGAAGGATGGTGACCAAGATGACCCCTCTGCCAGGTGGTAGAGCTGGGATCCCATCCAAGATCTTCCTCCATTCAGCATCCCCTTCTCTTCCTGGCTCTGCGGGACACAGAGGTATTGGAGGTACCGCCCAGCAGAAGAGTGAAATGACAGATCCCAGCCCTGCACTGACACCTTGCCACCCTCTGGCCTGTCTCCACCTTTTCCCTCCAGCCTCGCCCCTCTCCTCCTCCCTTCTTTTTCTTCCCATCTTGAATTCCCAAGAAGAGTTTGCCATCTTCCTTTTCAGAAACATACGTGGCCTACTTCTCAGTTGGTAAGCAAAGCCAAACAATGACAGCCACCAGGTACCGATTTGCATTTCATTCTTAGGCAACACTTCACGTTAAGTCTGTAAAAACACTTCTAAAACAGAGAGTAACACTTCCAGAATAAAGACTCAAAGCTTTTGGTGTAATTTAGAAAAATACATGCGTAACGTAGAACACCACCACTAATAAGCAGCAGCGGGAATGTCTGCTGGGAATCTCAGAATTCTCACTGCATCCTCGCAAATGCCCTGTAAGGCTTGGGATTCACTGGACACTGGAGCCCAGAGAGGTCAGGGAATTGCCTGACAGTGCACAGCCAGTAAGCAGCAGAACTCATGATCAAAACTAGGTCTTCTACCAGATCTAACAATTGGGCCATACCACCACTCCACGAGACATTAGAGGCTGAGTACATCTAACGATCATTAGTGAAACAGGAATGCACCCAAATGCTGTACAATGCCCAAGCTACGGCCTTCCCTATCCTTTCGGTCAGGAGAAATCCATCTACTCTTCAGTTCCCTGTCCTGAAATCTGGGCTGCCTGTGGCTGTTGGCACTTGCCAAGGTTTCCCAGGGAGGGCAGCACTACCCCAGAAGAGGGCTACATCCCTGAACCAGCCTCTCCACTGTAAAGGCAGAAACCCACCCACAGCCTCTGGAACATAGCTACAGCCAGAGCTGGGTGCTCAGCCGACCTCCTGCCCTCCCTAGAGCCCTCCCTCTGCACCACAGGCTCAAAACGTGAGAATCTTCTACTAAAAAAGTCCATGCTTTAGTATGACTTCAGAACCACACATTTGCTGCTATCTGACTCAGGACGATCACAAGATGGGAATAACTGTGTTTTCTCTCTCCCTTAAAAAAAATTAAGCCTTTTCAGAAAGGTTTAGGGATGCAACAGCAGACCCCAGAGCTGGGTTCCATTTGGTGCTCTTAGTCATCACGTTAAGATGGTGTGGGCAGCTTTCTGAAACCTCCAATTAGCAGCAGGAATATACTCTATAGGAACTTCTCAGCTCTCAAAGGGCCCGTGTCAACCAGAGAGGAGGGTGAAGCTGTCCCACAGGGTCCATCAGGAGGCTAGAGAAGGAATCACAGACCACAAACAAGCACCTGGCCCAGTGAAAGGCCCCTCCAAGCTCTCCTCCAAGCTGCTATGTGATCTAAGATGTGTAAAATCATGCTGCGTCCCTAACACCCAAAACATGCTGGCCGGAATTTTTCTCCTGGGCTCCAGGGCATCAGTAAATCCCATGGCTCTCGCTCTCCAGCCATCAGGGCCTCCGGAACTGCATCAGGGTCTCGGAGGCACTGCAAACAGCGCGCACGCACACACTCACACACACACTCACACTCTCACACTCCTCACACACACACACGTGCTCTCTCACACACACACACACATCCTCACACACATCCATTCACACACACACTTCTCACTCACTCCCACACTCCACACACACACACGTGCTGTCACTCACACACTCTTCTCACACTCCTCACATACACACTCCTCACTCACATACACACTCCTCACACATGCATCCACACGCACACTCCTCACACACACACACAGCCTCCTCTCCCACAGAACCCCTTCTCTGGGACTATGTCCACCACCTACTTAGCCACTTAAACCAGAATCCTGGCTGCCACCCTCCACAACTCCCTCTGGAACCAATCCGTGAGAAGTCCTCGAAGCCTCCGACCCATGTCAGAGCATTCTTCTCCACCCCCACAGCCCCAAGAACAGCCCATCTACCCTCCTCCTTCTGCCTGAGCTTTTCCTCTCTGTTCTGATACATGCATACCAGCAGGCAGGTGCACCCATGCACACACCTCCCTGACCGATGACCTCAGGGGTAAGTGGCCTCCCCCGTGTAACAGAGGAGACCTGGAGCTGGCTTTGCTCCATGGGTCTGGATCCAGTGCTCTCAACTGCCACAAACGCTACACGGCCTCCCCAGTCACCGGCTCACATACACACGTGTCACTGCGATTCACGAAGGACCCCGCTCCCCGTCACCCACACACCATCACCCGCACTGCCGCTCTCACACCATCTGTTCTCCATGGCTCCTCTGCCACAGGATCTGCCCCCACCATCTAGAGCTGGGCTTCTCAACTGGGCCAATTTCAACCCCCAGGGGACACTGGGCAACGTCTGGAGACATTTTTAGTTGTCATAACGGGGAAGGGAGGAGCACTTCTGGCATCTAGAAATCAGAGGTGCACAGGACAGCCCCCACCACAAAGGATTATCCAGCCCAAATGTCAGTACAAAGAGTGAGATGCCCGATCCAGAACTCGAGCTTCTTGTCCACCTTCTTTACCGTTTCCTGCAGCACCAATATTTAATAAATGAATGCGGCCAGGTGCGGTGGCTCACGCCTGTAATCCTAGCACTTTGGGAGGCCAAGGCAGGGGAATCACTTGAACCCAGGAGGCGGTTGTTGAACCCTGGGTGGTCCCCAGGCTGAGTGCAGTGGTGCAATCTCTGCTCACTGCAACCTCCTCCTCTGGGGTCCAAGTGATTCTCCTGCCTCAGCCTCCCAAGTAGCTGGGATTACATACAGGAGCACGCCACCATGCCCGGCTAATTTTTTGTATTTTTAGTACAGACAACATTTCACCATGTTGGCCAGGCTGGTCTCGAACTCCTGAACTCAGGTGATCCACCCACCTTGGCCTCCCAAAGTGCTGGGATTACAGGCATGAGCCACCATGCCTGGCCATGAATGCATTTTAAATGTCTGCCATCCCCTCCTGTTCACACAGTATATCCATGTTGCCCTGCCCAAAGACAAAGCCACTTCACCAAGGCAGTAGGCGGCAAAAGACCATCCCTAGCCCAGGCCCTCCAGCCAAGTCCGTGCCCATTGACAAGACCCACATGGCGTCGTGGGGTCATTTCTGAAGGAAGCCCATGATCAGCTCCTACCCATGACAGCTGCATTTTGGCTTGTTTCAGTGTCACAGCCTCATGGGGCCATGAACAAATCAGGCGGCATCACGTGCACTTTGGGCCTCAGGGCGTCCTCCCTAGAACTGGGGCTCCCGGACAGCCTCCCTGAAGCTTTGTCAGGCTTCTCCTTTTTAAAAGAACAACTGTGAGATACAATTCACATACCAAACAATTCGCCCAGTTCAAGCGTACAATTCAGGGGTTTTCAGCATATTCACAGAGCTGTGCAGCTATCCTGACAATGTTATCGAAGAACATTTCATCACTTCCACAAGAAACCTCACACCCCTCAGCAGTGAGGCCAAGTCCTGAGATCACCTCCAAAGCCATCTTTCAGGTGTGGCAGGAAACCCTTTCTGGTGAAAGCTCTCCCCAACACGTGCAGTTCAGAAGGGGACCGCCACCCTCCTCACCCCACATCCCCGGGGCCAACGTTCCGCCCTCTCTCCGGATGATCTGGGGCAAGAAGAAACCAGCATGCAAAGAACTCACTCCCTCAAATCACTCTTCTAAGAGCTTTTCTCCTCCTGAAGGAGCTCTCTAGAGGGCAATCTACTAGAATGTGCTGATAGAAATTTATGTAACAATCTAATAATAACTCAATACGTCATTGTTAAAAAGGTTCTAGCAGCAAAGGTAACCAGAAATGTGGCTGAAGTGCTTCTGTGTGATGAGGGATGAAGCAAAGGGAAAAACCAGGAATGTACAGTAGGCTGGGCTCCAGAAACCGCGCCAATGCCCCTGTGCTATGGCCAAGGCACATTCCATGGTCACGAGGGCATCCATCAGCCTATTCAGTCATGGGAAGAGGATGCTAACTGGGGCGAGGTATGTAAGGAGGTGGGGACCTAGGAGCAGAGGAACCTAGAATAGGAGCAATAACATGGGGCTTAGATTCGAACAAAGTTGGTTCGATTCTCTGAGCAACCATTCAGCTTGCCATGTGACCTGTGACAAGGGTTCCTTAAACTTCCAGTTTCCTCACATGGAAAGGGGAATTACCCTTTCCTCTAGATCGTGGTTGCTCACCTCTGGGCTTTTGCACATCCTCTCCTTCCCCAGAAAGGCTCCTCCCTTCACCCTCATCTGCTCAAATGTCACTTCCACCAGCGAAACTGCCTGGATCCCCGCCCTCCAGCATAGACATGCAAGCACTCACCGCCTGTGTTTGCTGCTTTCTTGACAGCCTACACTTTTCCTTCAGAGCAATTCTCTGTTTGTACTAAAGTGAGTATATCATTACTGTCTGCCTCCTCACCAGAATATGCCACTTCATTACTGTCTCCCAGTGCCTGGGACACTGTGGAAACCTGGTGATTTTGTCTTTCCTTGAGAGGCAGTGCAGTGTGCTGGCTGAGAGCTTGGGTTCCAGAACAGGGTGTCAGGTGAACTCTTTTGGTAAAGGGTCAGGCCTGTGAGCCACGCAGTCTCCTTTGTAACTACTCACTCTGCTGCTGCCACATGCAAGCTGCCAAGGACCATTCCTAAACAAATGGGTTACGATAATGCTTTATTCACGAAATAAATGGTGGCCCTGCAGGCGATAGTTTGCCAACCCCTGATGTAGAAGCACACTAAATTTGGATCCTGGCTCATTCACTCCCCAGCTTGTTACCTTCAAAAAGTGATGACTTCCTTGTGCCTTGGTCCCTCATCTGTAAGAGGGCAGTGGGACTTCTACCTACCTCACTGGGAGGATTAAAAGAACCTCTGAAAGACACTAAGCACTCAATAAATATGAGCTGCTGTCATCATAATCGTCATTACTTAACGGTGGTGATAATGGAATCAATGATTGCACCTCCCAACCCTAGGCAATTACTGGTGGCTGCCATGACGATGATCATATTGATGATGGTGGTGGTGGTGGGTGGAGAAGTCAACCCTGACAAAAAGAATGGCAACCAGGTGAGCTCACGGAAAGGACAAGAAATACCAAGAGCTCTACCTGGGCCCACAGAGGCTCTGTGACATCTGACACCTGGACAGTCTGGAGGGCCAGACAGGTGGCCCCCACAGCCACCTCTCTGCAACCTCATCTGCATCTGTGGCAGAGCTCAGACAAGGACCACTAGGTGACTCCAGCTCTGGGCCAGACAACCAGCTGGTGCAGTCACAGGTCACTGGAACCAGATTTCTCATGAGGGAGGCAAAGAAAAAAGTTTCCAAATGGGAACAATGACCTCACCAGCTATGAGATGGCCAAGAAGGCCGTTTATTCGGTTCAGCCAGCAAAGCTAAGACTTCGTCATGGCGTGCCCCACAAAGTCAAAATTCCTTTGGACGCAAAGAGACATGAATTGAGCAAATGGGCCATGTGGAAGACTGGAACAGAAAGCCCCCGGTTTACCACCATCCTTAACCACTGGCTGGTCCACGTAAGGAGAGCTCCATGGAGCAACCCAAAAGCGAGGACGGAGCATTTTCTTCTTCCTAGTAGGGCTTGCGTTTTGCTTTGCAAAATAAGCACATAAATAGTCCAAACAAACCAATAGCTATTAAATTCACAATATTAAGTTGGATACGAGACCCGCTGGAAGCACCGAATGAAAGTATATCATGGCTTCCTGGTTTTCAACAGGCACACACACCCAACTCTAATGCCCGAAGCTGCTGGTGGCAATCATTAAACAAATGAATACAGGGCCTCTAAAGAAGGGTGGGTACACGGAATCTTTGGGTTTTCCAAGAGTGGTGTCTACACAACAATTTGTATCCTTCTTGGTCCAGCTACCTGAGAAGTAGGTCGGGAAAGGCTCTGGTAAGGAAATGACCCAAATACCATCATCAGCTCCAAGTGAACTGAGTCCCACACTCCCTTGCACACTACAAGACTCGGCTGCCTATGCCCCCAGCCTTCATGCTCACCAGCAACTCTGAGTGGAGAGCCCTTCCCTCACCATGTTAACCTGGCGGGCCCTCCAGTTTCAAGGCTCAGCCTTGCCTGACCTCAGCCCGTGGGTAGACTTCTTCCTCTGTGCTCCCAAACCACCCTCTGTTTAATTTACTCCCAGCACACACTGCTCTAAATGCCCATCACAGCCCCCTCATTTGTCTCTCCCATTTGCCTGGCTGCTCTTCAACAAGAGCCCTGCCCACTTATCTCTGTATCCCAAGTACTTTGCTCAGTGTCTGGCACACAGGAGATGCTCAATAAATGTTTGTTTCATCGATGGATTAATGTATCTACTTTGGCAAACCACCAAATCACATTTTTAACCAAGACTGCTGCTACTATTACTATTATGATAATGGCAATGACTACTACTATTAATACTACTACTATGAATAGGTGCCATGGATTAAATGCTTGCCATGCATTAAACAGCATGATAAGTGCTTTAAACAATTCTCTTGACAACCCCCTAAGGTAGCCCCATTAGACAGGGACAAACACGGCCTAGACAGGCAAGGTGGTAGACCCGAGGTCACATGGTTAGTGTGCAGCAGAGCTAGCTGACTCTCATCAGTCAGAAGGGAATCAAAGGCTGGCCGGGTATGGTGGCTCACGCCTGAAATCCCAACACTTTGGGAGGCCAAGGCAGGTGAATCACTTGAGCCCAGGAGTTTGAGACAAACCTGGACAACATGGCAAAACACTGTCTCCACTAAATACACAAAAATTAGCCAGGCATAGTGGTGGTGTGGACCTGTAATCCCAGCAACTCGGGAGGCTGAGGCAGGAGAACAGCTTGAACATGGGAGATGGAGGCTGCAGTGGGCCGAGATCACACCACTGCATGCCAGCCTGGGTGACAGAGCAAGACTGTCTCAAAAACTAAAATAAAATAAAAATAAGCAAAGTTTATATTTAATATTTGAATGGTAAAAAACAGACCTGTAAAAGTAGGCTTACAAAAAATGTTTAGCTGAGTACAGACTCAAACTAAAGGACTGACTATTTTGCCTACATATACTATTCTTTCTCTTTTCTTAGGCGTAAGTGACTTGACCTGAGACAAAAAATGACAAGCAAGTTATCTTTTTACGCCACTAAATTGCTAAACAACTTGGCAAGCTGTATATGCACCACATAATAACTAGAAAGCACACTGCAAAAGGAAAATGCTGTTCGCAGAATGCGTGTCACTCAAGCTCCTTTCTTACTCAGGACAACTGTGCGGGAAATACATGAGCAACAGAGATTGCAAAGCAAAAACATGGGCCTACCCGATTTATACTCACTTGCATGTGAAATCATGTATTTCCCGCTTAATAAGATGCCAATGCATCTCCAACAGTTCTAGTAAGTGGCCTTTATCTGTTACTCAAAGGCTGAACATGACAAACTCTTGATTCACTCACATGACAGCAAATCAAATTCAAGAGCAGCCGTAGGAGAAGTGAGTCGAAAAGGCATGAATAAGGCCGGGCGCAGTGGCTCACACCTGTAACCCAAGCACTTTATGAAGTCAAGATGGGCAGATCACCTGAGGTCAGGAGTTCAAGATCAGTCTGATAAACGTGGTAAAACCCCTTCTCTACTAAAAATACAAAAATTAGCTGGGCATGGTGGTAGGCACCTGTAATCCCAGCTACTCAGGAGGCTGAGGCAGGAAAGTTGCTTGAACCCAGGAGGCAGAGGTTGCGGTGAGCTGAGATCGCACCACTGTACTCCAGCCTGGGCGACAAGAGTCAAAAATCTTCATCTCAAAAAAAAAAAAAAAAAAAAAAGCATGAGTAAACACACTCATATGAATTCTGCTGCCCAAAGTAAGAAAATCCCATGATGAAATCTAAGCCAAATGCTCAGGCTGCCCATACAGCTTCCAAATGCCAGCCCCTTCCAAAGTGAGAAGTTTCAAGAAATATTATCAACCAAAAAAGTATATACTTGTAAGCAGTATTCAGTCTTGTCAGGGTTGTAATGCTAGGCCAGGGGCAAAAATGCAGCAGCTAAACTTCTCAAAACCACGAACCTACAGGATCAAAGATTCCCAAGCACATCTTATAAATCCTTATTACGTGGTAATTCTCTATTGCATGGGTTTTCTTAAATCAGTGTAACTAATATTCTATTAACCAGAAATCTTGGTCAACTGGAAATTCTGTTTTCCAAACTCTACTCGAATGCCTTATTTCGTACCTCATTCCCTCTCACATTCTGCTCTGTGTCCTTCTCAACATTTCTTCCATACCCCACACTCATCCCTACCCCAGGGCCTTTGCATATGCCCTTTCCTGTCTTCCCCCAGACATTGGGAGAGCTGGCTCCTCCTCATCCTTCCAGTCTTGGCTCCTTTATGCCCTGCCACACACACCGCACCACCAAAATGCTTTCCCCATCTAAGAAAGCAAACCCTCCCACCAAAAGATATCCCCCTCCCTAGGTCCTTTGCAGATTCTCATCATCATCTGGTACTATCTTCTTGGAAGTTGTACCACCTGAGACCTCATTTTTCAATTACTTGTTATCATCTCAGTCCTCCCCACCCCACCCCACCCCAAAGAATGTCCAAATCTGGACATACCCTCTCCTCACCAACACCTGCTCATGCTCTGCACCAGGGAAGAGTACCACCATCCAGCAAGCCAGAAACAGAGCCTGCATCAGCTTATGCTCCATTCTCTCCAACAGTGACTGCAGGATGTGCCAAGACAGGGAACAGTCCCCGGCCCTGGCTGAACGAAAGGTTTGGTTTTACAAATACACATCCTCCCAAGACCCCACCCTAGACCAAGACACCCATTTTGGGCAAGAAGCTTCTATAGACGGAAAGTTCTACAGGGGATTTCTAGTCTCCTGTTGCCACCAGCCTCTCCACACTGCTCTCAATGGAAATGCCTCTCTAACCATGTGAATTCGTTGGTGCTGCATCCTCAGTGCTGCTCCATCGCCTAAAGGATAATGACCCACCACCAGGCATGGTGTGCAGGACTCTGGTCTGGCCTCTGTCCACTCGAGCTCCTCTCCAGTTACCCTCAACACCCTGGGTAGCAGAGTCTAGTCCATCAAACACACCATGCCTTCCTCCCTGCCACCCCACCTCACCCACCTGCCAACCCCCCCTAATCAGCCTTCCAGATGTAGCTCCAGTGTTGCTCCCCAGGAAGGCCAGTCCTGCCTTTCTCAGCACAGTGAGCCAATCCACCCTGGGAGCTCCCCAAAGGCCATTCCTATCTACCATCAGAAGCAACAACTGGCCAGGCACGGTGGCTCATGCCTGTAATCCCAGCACTTTGGGAGGCCAAGGTGGGCAGATCACCTGAGGTCAGGAGTTTGAGACCAGCCTGGCCAACATGGTGAAACCCCATCTCGACTAAAAATACAAAAATTAGATGGGCATGGTGGTGCACACCTGTAGTCCCAGCTACTTGGGAGGCTGAGGCAAGAGAATCACTTAAACCCTGGAGGTGGAAGTTGCAGTGAGCCAAAAGCATACCACCGCACTCTAGCTCTGGCAACAGAGTCAGACAGTCTTAAAAAAAAAAAAAAAAAAAAAAAAGAGCAGCAACTATGTTGTGTGACAAACACATGCTTGCTGGCCCTCCAGGGTAAAATAAGACAAAGTCTTACTTTACTGTTGCCACTGCCCAGCACCATGACCTACATGGAACAGGTGTTCCCAGGTTTGTATTCAGGAAACAGTTACTACACACCTCCTATGAGCCAGGCCCCGTTCAAAGCACCAGACCCAAAGTGAAGAGGACACCCAAGACCCCACTGCCTTCAGGCTAGCTCAAGGTCATCAACTATGGCCCACAGGACAAATCCAGCCTGCTGTGTATTTTTTGTGGCTTCTTAAATAGCTTTATTGACTATAATGTGCCTACCACACATTTCTGCTCTGTTTCTGTGAATGAAGTTTTAGTGGAACACAGGCATGTCCATTCATTTATGTACTGTCTCTGGCTGCTTTCTTGCTGCAACAGCAGACTTCAGTAGCTGTGACAGAGACCACATGGCCTGCAAAGCCAAAAGTATTTGCCCTCTGCCCCTCAACAAAAAATATTTACTAACTTCTCATCTACCTAGGAGGGTATGGATGCCCTGGGCAAGCCCAGTTAGCCAACCAAGTGTTGATCATTTCAGAGGGTCAAAGTGACATAAAGAAAATGACGCATGTTACTAGGATGGATGATGAGAGGGTAAACAGACAAGGCCCCTCGGAGGTGCTGACATCTGTGCTGAGGCTGGACACCCTAAGAAGGAGCCAACCATGCTGAGACCTGAGGGAAGAGTGTTCAAGAAGGGAGCCATCACATGCAAAGTCATCCAGTGGGAACAAGCCTGGCGTTTCAGTCACAGCTCAGCAGGAAGTACATGGCACCATCAAAGGGGTTGATGGTGAGGTTTAATAGACCATTTACAGAGGAGCAAGGTGAAAAAAACCAACAGGGGAGGTGAGGGATTCGGGGGCTGACAATTGTGGAAAGACTGTACTGGTCCATTTTGCGTGGCTCAACAGGAATACCTGAGGCTGGATAATTTATACGGAAGGGAGATTTATTTGGTTCACAGTTCTGCAGACTGTGTGAGAAGCGCAGTGCCAGCACCTGCTTCTAGTGAGGCCTCAGAAAGCTTTCAGTCATGGCAGAAGGCATGGGGAGCCGGTGTGCCACATGGCAAGAGAAGAAGCAAGGGAAGGGAGGGTGGAGGTGCCAGGCTCTTTTTAAGCAAGCAGCTCTTGCATGAACTAATAGAGCAAGAACTCACTCATCACCAAGGGGAGGGTGCTAAGCCGTTCACGAGGGACCCACCTGTCCCCATGACCCAACACTTCCCATCAGATCCCAACTCCAACATTGGGGATCACATTTTAACATAAGATTTGCAGGGAACAAACATCCAAACTACATCAGATGCCCACCCTACACTCCTTCAGGCCTGACGGGTAAGGCAGATGGTGGTTACTGGAGTCCAGCATCAATTGGGCAGTGATGCCACTGAAAGAAGGTGCAGTCTTCAGCAGAGAGGAAGACGAGAGAGTAACTGCCCCAGCCTCAAGTCCTGCCTGGCAGAGCTTCCCACTGACCAAATGGGCCAAAGTCAACCACAAGTCAGGGGTTGGAGAGCCTCGTGATGGAGTCCACCAAGCTGCGCCTCCAGGGCCAAGAGGACAGTGGAAAGGGAAAAGGCTGGAAAGAAAATCCAAGGGGAAAACGCAGCCTGTCTGGTATCCCCTGTCTATCCAAAGGTCAGAAAGGTGGTCAACATGGCTTCAAGGGCCATGAAAGAAGATCGTATTACCAATCTCAGAATATGACGAGGTATCAGACATTGGAACTCATTGTGGGACTAATCGGGGGAGGTGCAAATTAAAGATGAAATCATCACTGTATCTCTGTCAAAAATGTACTCGGGTGTGGGTTTTGATCAGCTGTAGCATGTCAGCATTCCTGAGAAAAACCAGGAAAGCAAGAAGAGGATGATTTACATATCTCGAAATCACACATACAGTCGCTACTCCCCGCACGAGGCCAGAAGTGAAAGCAGTCAAGATCCCAAAAGAGAAAGCTCCCATGGTTCAGACATTGATGCTATAATGCCATCAAGAAATGGGTGCGGGGGGGGCGGGGGGGGGGGGG
>NW_016809864.1:2490058-2535017 GCF_001698545.2 Rhinopithecus bieti | reverse complement strand
GGGGGGGGGGCAGCACTAACACTTCTGCCATGAAGTTACGTCTTAAGTGCTTAATAGTAGCTGTTATCAATACTTGACTTTATTTTGTGCACAATCTCCATATACTTTTTTCTCATCTTCCTTAAGATATAATTCACCCTTTTAAAGTGCATGTCCAGTGGTTTTTAGCATATTTGCAAGACTGTGCAACACCACCACTAAGTCTATGAGGAGATCATTTTCATCACCCCAAAAAGAAACCCTATATCCATTAGCAGTCACTCCCAACCACCCACGCCCCAACCACGGCCCCTGACAACCACTAATCTTGTTGCTGTCTCTAGAAATTTGCTTATCCCAGATGTTTCATAGGAATGGAATGATATAATAACACCAAGTTATTTTTAAATGATTAGTGCAGGACTATTTTTCTGGCTGTGACCTTTAAAGTTGGTGGGCTAGTTGGCGGAGCACATAAGCCTTTCTGCTGTGTAACCAAGGGGGTAGACTCAGAGGGCTGAAAGATTCTGAATCCAAACTAAAATGAAGATTCTTGATGTTAAAAACCTAACATCTATTCCTACCATCCCCGCCACCGCCCCTCAGCAACATGAATACAGTCAGAAAGTAGAGTGGAGGCAGTTCTTGGGGTCCAGCAGACCCAGCAATGGGGCAAACAATGGGCACCCAGCCCACCACCCAGCCCTCACCAGCATCATTCCCACACCTAGCAACGTCAGAGTCACGGTGCTGTTCCCTGCTGTGGCAAATCTTGTCATTACTACTTGGCCCTAGAAACATTTGTTTGAGACATTTGACTAGCCTGCACTTTGGGGAAGGGACTTACTTACAGTTCCCAGAGACAAGAGAGGTGAAGAACAGATTTTCACTAAAGAAAATTGGCGCCTGTGATTGGAAGTGTTGCTTAGATGCACTGGGTTCTAAGATTCTGGGGCTATAAAGAGTGCAGTGACTGAAGTGCCTACCTGAATACACTGGATTCTAAGATTCTGGGGCTATAAAGAGTGCAGTGATTGATTAGTAATGTCTGCAAGAGCACGGGATAAGGGAGTAGCAGCAAAGGACCCTGTACTTCCTATCCCTCTCTTGAATGTGCACCAAGGCCACTGAACCCACTACCCATGAGGTATGAGTTCTCCCAGTCCTACTGGGGATTTTCTTTTATATTTTATTTCTAAATTTACTTGTTTTTAATAGAGACAGGGTCTCCTTATGTTGCCCAGGCTGGTCTCAAACTTCTAGGCTCAAGTGATTCTCCTGCTTCGGCTCCCCAAAGTGTTGGGATTACAGGTGTGAGTGACCGTGCCCAGCCCCAGAGGGGATTTCTATTCTCCTACTTGTGAAACACATAGCCATGTCTCTATGCAGATTTGGCCCATGGAACCTACAGTCTCATAAAATCCTTTGCTGAAACTTCAGCAAAATCTTTAGGGAGAAACGCCTGGTCCAAAACATCCGAAGTTGAAGCCTAGAAACAAAACAGTGAGAGTTCTCAAAATCGTCTTGCATGTGCTCAATCCCGGGATCGCTGGTTACTGGGAATTAGTTCTTGAGAAGCAGCCCAACATACAGTGTGCTGAGCTATCGTCTCTGAGAGAATGGAAGGGTGAGGAATGAAGCCAACTCCCTACAATGCTCCACAGGCCATGCCTGGAACTGGGGATTAGGCAGAGGGATGAACTTGGCTGGGTATCGTCACACACCTGCAGGGGTGCCAGCCTTGCGAGGAGCCAAGGAAGACCTTTGTTAGACTGGTGTCCTCAGCAGGGGGCACTTGGAACCTTCATTCCGGCTAATTGCTAAGATAATGCAGTTATGCACAAGACATGCTTTCTACCAAAACCTACACCACATTAATTCCAGAAGGGCTCATCTAAAACCAACAGGCAGGTGTGTTACAAATCTCATTCTCCAGCCATTCCCCACGATTGGAGAAACGGTTCCACGCCACAGGCAAAGAAGATCCTCGTTCTGAGTTGAGATCAAGTCAACAACAATTTACTGGGCACTAACTAGCGAAAGTGGGATGGAAGTCAATATTTAAATGGCCAAGCACTGAGCTAAGGGCTCCCCCATTTCACTCAATCCCCATGTCCCCATTTTACAAATAAGGAAACAGGCTCAAAGTTGCCTGAGGTCACACAGCAGGAAATGAGGAAGCAGGGGTCCATCAGGCCACCACAAGTCTCCGGTGCATGTTGCATGTTCTCTTCATCATGCCACGCTGTCCTCTTGGCCCACAGCCTGGGTGAGGCATCATATCAATGTTCAAGAAAAAGAACTAATGTGAGCTTGGCCTATGAGGCACTTCTGCATCATTAGGCAAATGGACCCCAAAAGACATGAGAATGTTCAAGCAGAACTACTGGGTGCCCACATCTGTGCCAATTAAAACCGGCCGGGTGCAGTGACTCACGCCTGTAATCCCAGCACTTTGGGAGGCCAAGGTGGGTGCATCACTTGAGGTCAGGAGTTCGAGACCAGCCTGGCCAACATGGTGAAACCTCGTCTCTACTAAAAATACAAAAATTAGCCGGGCATGGTGGCGCACGTCTATAATCCCAGCTACTCAGGAAGCTGAGGCAGGAGAATAGCTTGAACCCTGGAGGTGGAGACTGCAGTAAGCCAAGATTGTGCCACTGCACTCCAGCCTGGGTGACAGAGCAAGATCCTGTCTCAAAAAAAAAAAAAAAAAAAAAATTTTTTTTTTAATTTAAAGTGCTCTAGCTGGGAGGTAGAGGTTGCAATGGGCGGTGAAGCCACCACTGCAATCAAGCCTGGGCAACAGAGTAAGACACTGTCTCTAAAAAAAAAAAAAAAAAAAAGCGGCAGCACCAATACTTTAACTCACGCACGGTCAGCTGGAGTTGGTTACTGTACCTAGCACCTGAGAACTTACACCAGATGCTGTGATGTAATGTGAATTATAATACAAGTCTGAGATACTGGAAAAACACAGATGAAGCACCGGAGGAAATCATGGCGCCTTCACACTGCAGCTGGCTCCTGATGCATGAACAGAAGCCAGCCCTCGGACAGATGGGGATAAACACATGCAAAGGCCCAGAGGCACAAAGGGCTTTCAGAGAATGGCCCTGCACAATGTCTCCACTTCACAGCGTAGGGAACAGGGCACCACTCAAGCCCTCCCAGCAAGGAATTTGGGGTCAGGGACAGGAATTCAGTTCCTGGATTCTTCACTTACGAGCTCACATGAACTTGACCAAGATAGGAAACCTCCAGTCTCTGCTTTTCATCTGAAAATGCAGAAAATCAAGCCTTCTTCATAACCACGTTTCAAGGGTTCCATGCAATCATGTCCATGTAAAGGCTTAAGACCTTTTACACGGTGCCACACAGTGGCCTGGGGTCGAAGGATAATATGGCAGAGCACTCTGGGAGAGCAGGACACCCAGGAAACAGTTGCTGTGAAACCTCCCACCTGGGCAGCAAGAGCAATTCCTTTAGGAGACGTCAATACCCCACGTCCCTTGCCCTTGGCTCACCTCTCGCCCTCATGCTGTGGAGAGCCAGTGTGTGCACATCGCCTACTCACTCCCACCCCCATTACCATCAGGTCTCCCCTGTCCAGCCTCAGGACTTTCTCCAGAACCAGAGAAGGGGACCAGCCCTGCTGGCAGGGCAGTGTGGAAGCAGGGCAGAGACAGTCAGCACCTTGAGGGGACAGCCATCAGCCTATGGAGGGGGATGTTGGTGGATGAACGCCCCATCCTTCAGAGGCGACTGCGGGACATGTTCTCTGCACTCCTCAGCGGACCCTCCGGCCGCCCACCTGCAGCCATCTCAAGACATGCCCTTTCCTGACTGCTGTTCCTTCTCTTCTCACCCTCCAGCTCCCTCACTGCAGGTTCCTAGGATCAGCTCCCAGAGAAGCACCTGCATCTAAGCCCCTAACTTAGGCTCTGCTCCCAGGAGAACTAGGACTAGAAAAGGGGTCTCCCTTCTCAGCCACCCAGCATGCCCACCCCACAGAAATGAAAATGCCCCCCGGTCCTTGGTCATGCATCTGCACATACCAGAGCTCCGGGGGAGGGGAACATGAGGAAACTCAGTGCCCAGAGGGACCACGCCCTGGACTCCTGCGCTCCCATTCTCCTGAGGTTGGATATACAGGCAGCCCTGAGAATCAATCCATTCATTTGGCCAAGTCGGCTGGACAGCCACTTGCTAAGGACCTAGAGAGGCCTGCCTTACAGATGAGGCCATAGGGGTAGAGAAACAAAACACCGCTCTCGGCACTTACAAAATCAGTTTGGAAGACAAACAGGGAAACCTTCCTGCACACCAGAGCACCAGCGAACCCCTGCCCCATGTCCACCTTCACTGGGCTTCGTGGTGCTCTCTGGGGGCAGGAAGAAGCAGGGAGGGAAAACCAGGCAACCAGGGCCCCTTCTTAGGACTCCATGAGGGCTGGGCCAACAAGGCTCACACCTATAATCCCAGTACTTTGGGAGGTTGAGGTGGGCGGATCACCTGAGGTCAGGATGAGACGATCCTGGCCAATATGGCGAAACACCATCTCTACTAAAAATACAAAAATTAGCCGGGCATGGTGGTGCGTGCCTATAGTCCCAGCTACTCAGGAGATTGAGGCAGGAGAATCGCTTGAACCTGAGAGGCGGAAGTTGCAGTGAACCAAGATCACGCCACTGCACTCCAGCCTGGGTGACAGAGCAAGACTCCAACTCAAAAATGAAAGAAGCGAGAGAGTTAACCAAGAAGCTATCTGGAAGAAGAGGGTCTTGGTAGAGAGAAACCTTATAGCCAAGGCTTCAAGGAGGTGTGGGGGGTGTGCGCCACGCACATTAAGGAACAGCAAAGAGACGAATATGCCCAGAACAGATGAACACAAGGAGGAATCGGAGGAGCAGAGAGAGGTGATGGGAACACCGCATCATGTCAAGTCCTTTTATACCACTCACCAGCTTTGGCTTTATTTCAAGGGAAGTGGGGAGCCACTGCAGGATCTTGAGCAGAGGAGGGATCTCATGAGGACGGGCCCAGCCATCTCTAGCACGGGCCCCTTCCTTGCAGCAGTGTCACTGGAACAGGACAGGCCCCAGGACTACACGATCACTTAGCGTACCCACGCTGGTTGTAGACTCTCCAGGAGGATGAACTGCAGAAGGTTCTGGGCCCTCCCTGCTCTCGCATTCCCAGCTGCATCTACCCCTTTCATTTTCCATGTCGGCAGGCCACCACCCCTTACTCAAACGCATCTCCAACTTCACAGTCTGCCCTCGAGAAGCAGCTAGCACAGAAAAGCGGCTTCTCTTTTAGTCCTCAGTTACAGTCGGTGTGTCTGTGGTTCTTCTAATGAAAACATCATTGCCCTGAGAAAAGGGCCTGTAACTGAGGCAACGGGAGGAGTCCAGGGTCCTTTAACCAAGCCATATCCCCTCCTCCACTTGTTAACCACCATGTCCCTGGCTCACTCATCCCCGTGCTCTCAAGAAGATAAACATTCTGTGGCTCTTCATGTGAGCTGCTGCTCCCAGTGGCTTGCTAAATTGTGCCTGTGCTTCTGAATCCACCGACTTAACACAATATTTTTCTACCAATGTAATATAAAGAATATATCTGAGCACACTCAGCTGCATAATTACATTGTTACAAACCTTCTAACCAAATATGTTTCCTCCTGGGACGGAGTTTTTTCTCCTGGTCTACACAGTGGCAATAAGCGCCAGAGTCCCCTGGGACAGGGAAGAGGTGGTGGGGCATCACCCAATGGGGGCAGGACAAGCAAGTAGTCCAGAACGAGGCATCCCGCAGAGGCAGCCACTGGCAGAAGAGCATGGGGGGTGGAAGGCAGAGTGAGAAGCCAAGCCTTGTTCCCATGACATTGTTCATGCCTAAATACTTGCTACCATGGTCTCAATGTTTGTGTCCTCTCCCCACTGCCAAATTCATATGCTGAAATCCTAACCTACAGGATGATGATATTAGGAGGTGGGGCATTTGAAAGAGCTTATGTTATGAGGGTAGAGTTCTTTATGAATGGGATTCGTGCCCTTATAAAAGAGGCCCCAGAGAGCTCCCTCACCCCTTCCACCAAGTAAGGACACAGGGAGAAGGTGCCATCTATGAACCAGGAAACAGGCCCTCCCCAGATACCACATCTGCTGGCACCTTGATCTTTGACTTCCAGCCTCCACAACCATGAGAGATCTATTTGTTGTTTATAAGTCACCTAGTTTCTGGTACTGTTTTGTTACAGTAGCCCGGATGGACTAAGGCACCTGCCGGTCACCTGCTGCGGGTGAGACACGGACTTCAGGCCTGAGGATGAAGAGTTGGAGATGGGGGAAATGCCAAAACACCCCTTCTTATGGGATTCTGGGTCTAATAGGAGCAACAGACCCTAATCAGACACACATGTATGTAATAAGAACCACAGTCAGTGCTGTGACAGGTAGAAAAGCCTGCCAGAATCTCCAAAAAAAAACCAGCCTGCTTCCACCTCAGGGGTGTCAGAGGGGACAGGGAAGCCAGTTCCCACTGTGGGGGTCTCAGAAGTGGGGACAGCCTGCCCTTGCAAAGCCCTCAAGCCTGGAGGAGCAGTTTTCACCTCTAAACGTAGGTAAATATGTTTTTTCTCCTTCTGTGGGCAATTACAGAAAGCCCGCTGCCAAATTCTTCCCAAAATGCACTTCATTCCAGGGCTTCTAGAATTCCCTTAAGGAAGAAAGGGAAGAAAGAGGTGGGGCGGGGGGAGGAGGGAGGAGGAAAGAGAAGGAAGGTAAGGAGAGAGGGAAAACCCAAACGTCTAATTACTTGTATGTCAAACTCCATAAAAATAAAAGAGGACTTTACATCTAATTGTTCTTAATGCTTTAATAGAACATTCCCCAATAAAATACCTCCCAGCAGTTTAACCTTCAAAACGGGAGGAAACCATCTCCATAATTCAAACTTGAAAAGGTAGAAGAGAACTGGAACACATCAGACAAATTGCCTTCTGTTTTTCTTCAATTGAAAGCTCAACAATTTGTCTTCCTGTCACACCACCTTGCTACATAAAACTTTCTGGAAAAAGCTGCATTCAAAAAGCTCACCATAAAGATTAGGGAGAGTGGCTGTGCATGGTGGCTCGCGCCTGTAATCCCAGCACTTTGGGAGGCTGAGACGGATGGATTACCTGAGGCCAAGAGTTCGAGACCAGCCTGGTCAACATGCTGAAACCCCACCTCTACAAAAAAACAAAAAATTGGCCAGGCGCGGTGGCTCAAGCCTGTAATCCCAGCACTTTGGGAGGCCGAGACGGGCGGATCACGAGGTCAGGAGATCGAGACCATCCTGGCGAACACGGTGAAACCCCGTCTCTACTAAAAAATACAAAAAACTAGCCGGGCGAGGTGGCGGGCGCCTGTAGTCCCAGCTACTCGGGAGGCTGAGGCAGGAGAATGGCGTAAACCCGGGAGGCGGAGCTTATAGTGAGCTGAGATCTGGCCACTGCACTCCAGCCTGGGCGTCAGAGCGAGACTCCGTCTCAAAAAAAAAAAAAAAAAAAATTAGCCAGGTGTGGTGGTGCACGCCTATAATCCTAGCTATTCGGGAGGCTGAGGCAGGAGAATCGCTTGAACCCAGCAGGCAGAGGCTACAGTGAGCTGAGGGCGTGCCATTACACTCCAGCCTAGGCGACAGAGCCACACTTTTTTTTTCCCCCCCTGAGACAAAGATTCAAGGGGAGCATGAGAGAAAGACAAAATATGGGGGGATCTCCCCAGGGGCCTCCAGACTGTACAGAAAACTGGCTGAGAGATCCAGAGTGGGTACCAACATGGAAGGCTCTGAATTAGATATTTTGGAAAATGTTATGACCCGCCCTACAGCTAAAAATAAAGGATGTGCCATTCATTCATTCAGACAGGGTCTTGCACTGTTGCCCAAGCTGGAGTGCAGTGGCACAATCACAGCTCACTGCAACCTCAAACTCCTGGGCTCAAGCGATCTTCCTGCTCTGGCCTCCCAAAGCACTGGGATTATAGGCATGAGCCACAGTGCCCAGCTCCTTTTAAACGATTATTATCCTTGACTAAAACCAGCCAAAACTGGGGCACAAAAGAGAGCTATAGTAATAGATATGACTAGAGAGACACTCTGACAATCACCAAGTATAAAAACCACCCTAATGACCATGAAGGGTAGATGGCAGGGGACTTTCTAGCAGAGTCTGCATTCGAATTCCAGTCCCGCCACTGTGCATGGGGTCCTGAGCAAGCTGCTTAGCCTGTCACCCTCTTGTGAACTGAGAACACAAAAGGACCTTGCTCACTGGTCACCACAAGGATTAACTTAGCTGATCTATGTCAGACAGAATTCTGGGTGTTCAGAAAACACCTGGAAAATGTAAAAACTTAGATATCTATTACATTTTGTCAATAATGAATTAGTGGCATCTGTTCCAGGGACTTGTGGTATACGTGCTGCGTTCATCTCTCAGCTCGACTGGTTGCTACTAGTACAGGTCAGTTTATTTCTGCAGGAAAATGGAAAAAGCCTCAGAAACACTGTGTCTCTCACCAGTTTCAAGATGGTGGTTTGCCCCATTTGATGGGTGAATCTGGGGTTCAGAGAAGGAAAGCAACACGTTCCAGGTTACAGAGCTAAGATAGGGCAGGGTTTCCAAAGACCCCAATGCAAAGCCCAAGGCAGTCTCCATGAAACCACACTGTCTGCTGCTCCCCACATGCCCATCTGACGCCAAACCTTGAAATGACCATCTGCAGGTGTCCCATCTTCCCAATCTGTAAACCAGTTACCTGGTCTGGATGTGGGAGGTAATAACTCCAACATGTGCTTGGTACCACTCTTAAAAGAAAAATATCACAGAAACCAAAGATTCTACGACGTGAATCTTTTCGTGTGTATTATGATGTGCATTTTTTTTTAAGACAGCGTCTTGCTTTGTTGCCCAGGCTGGAATGCAGTCGCACAATCTCAGCTTACTGCAACCTTCACCTCCCCAGCCCAAGCAATCCTCCCACCTCACCCTCCAGAGTAGCTGGGACTACAGGCGCATACCACCACACCTAGTTAAATGTCTTTGTATTTTTTGTAGACATGGGGTTTCACCACATTGCCCAGGCTGGTCTCAAACTCCTGAGATCAAGCGATCTGCCTGCCTCGGCCTCAGGATCACCTGAGGTCAGGAGTTTCAGACTAGCCCGGCCAACATGGCAAAACTTCATCTCTACTAAAAATACAAAAAGTAGCCAGGCACAGTGATGGGCACCTGTAATCCCAGCTACACAGGAGGCTATGGCAGGAGAATCGCTTGCACCCAGGAAGCGGAGGTTGCACTGAGCCAAGATCATGCTGCTGCACTCCAGCCTAGGTGTCAGAATGAGGCTCCGTCTCAAAACACACACACACACACACACACATAAATACATGTAGAAGAGTAGGTTGTGTGAGAAAATGTAAAACCATAATGAGGAGGTGGAATGACTGAGGTGGAAGACCACCCTCTCTTCAGAGATATTGAGAAGAAACCTTTCTGCAAAGATCTGAAGACCTGTGCAGTACGAGTCCCGGGCAGAAGAAACAGTAAAGACACTTAACAGGAAGCAGGCAGGCCCCGTTAGATCACGCAGAGCATGCAGGCCAGGAAAGGAGGGTGGATATTCTTTTTTCTGAGTACAATGGAGCATTGTATGCATAAGAATGGCAAGAGTTGACTTAACACTTAGAAAGTAAAACCAGAACCCACTCAAACAAAGCCACTGTAAATGACCATCAAGGAACTTTGAACATAGAAATTAGATACTAAGAGACTGTTGCTAATTTTATTGTGTAATAGTGTTGTGTGTGGTTGTTTTTTTTTTTTTTTTTTTTTTTTTTTGTCTTACTGTAAGAGATTCATATATAAGCAAGTATTTATAGCTGATGTAACATCTAGGACTTGCTGTAAGTTGTTAAGCAGAAAACAAAGCAGGGAGTGTAACAGGCTCAGCAAAGCAAGAGTAATAACAAGTGAGTTACTGAGAAGACTGGGGGGATGGGTACACGGGTTGTTATACTATTCCACCTATTTTTGTTCATGTTTGAAAAATTACATCATTTAAAATTTTTTAAATAAAAAGCAGAAACAAACATATTAACATTTTGAATCTGTGGCCATGTAGCAGACAGGGGAAAGGTATCTTTGCTGGGTGAGGTCCTCTGAAAGCCAAGGTCATATCCCCATTAGCCGTGAGCTTGGGAGGAAAACACAGTCCTATCCAGCCTCACACCCTCCTCCATCAGAGCGCTTCTGTTAAATGACCGTATCTCTTGCCTGTCTGAGCAATTTGATAAAAGAGCCAAAACAAATTAGCCCCAATCTGCACAAATGAACCCAAATCACAGGCTGGGACCCTGCTGGTGACCCTAAGACAATCTCCTCCTCACGGGCTTGGGGCCTCCCGACACTGTGACCATGGCAATTACAAAGGGACACAGCTCACACACACTATCTCAAGATAGGATCACTGGACAAAAATTAGCTCATGGGCTGCTGTTCCTGAGCACAATTACCTGCCACAGGGCTCAGGGTGTTAAAGCTGTGATGCGGACTCACTCTTCAAAAGA
The DNA here is from genome assembly GCF_001698545.2 of Rhinopithecus bieti. NCBI lineage: Eukaryota > Metazoa > Chordata > Mammalia > Primates > Cercopithecidae > Rhinopithecus > Rhinopithecus bieti. Next base: position 2,524,421 of record NW_016809864.1, on the reverse strand, counting down.
TCTGCTCCTCAGTGACTCAGGTTAACAAAGGCTGCACAGTCTCAGTGAAGACCCCCAGTGCTGGTGAAGGCCTGGGTTAGCTCTGGCCTTGTACCTTGAGGAGCTAGGCAAATAATTAATACACATCTTGGTTATCCATCCTTAACCCCAGTAGCAAAATCTACTGGGAAGATAAGACTCTAATCCAAGAACCAAACAACTGGAATCATACTTACCATGGTTGATCTACCCAGTCTCTCTCCAGAATCATTCACCCTGCTTTAGATCTGACCATCATTATCTCTTGCCTGAGTAGCTCAAAGAACTTCCAGCCCCTCCGACACTGGCCTCCTCCTATCTACTTCTCTACAATGCCCAGGAGGGGATTATGGCTCTGTCCCTCGAACAGATCTGATCAATTACTCCCTCTCCTTAAAGGCCTTCAAGAGTTGCCCATTATCCACAGAACCAAGGCCAAACTCCTCGCTGGGACCTTGGGAATCTGCTCTCAGGCCACCCTTGCAGAAACCCCACCCTCAGTCATTCCCCAGATGCAGTCTGGACTCCACAATTCCAGGATACAGCCACAGGGAGCAACCTGAAGCTTCCTTGGCACAGCATCTTCCTTCATGCCTCTCCCCCTTGGCACAAACTGTTCTAACTGGAGTGTACTCTGTGAGCTTCTGGAAGGACGTCTCTGCAATCCGTGGGTCCTGAGCACCTAGAAACCATACTTGACTGAGGCTGGTAAAGATCGTAGGATGATATAGAACTGCCTTCATTTATTAGCTTCCTGTGTCTCAGATACCAGCCCACACTTCTTTACCTGCATTATCTCATTCATTCAATCCTCACCAATACCCATGAGGTAGTAGGTTCTGTTATTTTTCCCGTTTTCATGATTTTTAAACACAGAGGCTCATAGAAGTACAGTAACTTGTCCAAAGTCACAACGCTAGCAAGTGCTTACTGCAGGGATTAGAGTCAAGGTCTTTGTGAATCACAAGGTCATTTGTTAATCACTATGGGGACAATCTGATCTACTGACGACTACAGAACAGAGTATATACTCCCTCATCACCCAGGTAACAAAACAAGTGAATTTTCCTCAGGAGAGATTACTATGTACCAGGCACTAAACACAGACCACTACTTGCCTTCTGTTTTATTTAGAGTGACAGTGTGCTCCACTAAAAAACAGAAATCACATTTCTCAGCATCCCTAGCAGAGTAAGTTCAGGTCACTGAGAAGTAAAAGAAAGTGTTTGAGGGACTTGTGGTACCCTCTGTACAAGAAGTTGGCATGCACTTTCTTCCCTTCCCCTGCCTCACCCTTCCTGCTGCCAAGAACACAGATGTCATGGCTGGGGCTCCAGCAGCCACTTTAGACCATGAAATGAAATCATCTTGGAAACATAAGCCAAACACAGCAGAACAACAACATAGAAGTAATTGACAAATGCTCATTTGTTCATTCAACAAACATCCGCTGAGTTCTATTATGTGCCAGGCATTGTCCAGGCTCCTTGGAATAGATCTATAGGTGAACTCATGAGACAAAGGCAGGCCGGATGCAGTGGCTCACACCTGTAATCCCAGCACTTTGGGAGGCCAAGGTGGGCGGATCACCTGAGGTCGGGAGTTCAAGACCAGCCTGACAAACATGGAGAAACCCTGTCTCTACTGAAAATACAAAAAAAGTAGCCGGGCGTAGCACTACATGCCTGTAATCCCAGCTACTCAGGAGGTTGAGGCAGGAGAATCACTTGAACCTGGCAGGTGGAGGTTGCGGTGAGCCGAGATCGCGCCATTGTACTCCAGCCTGGGCAACAAAAGCAAGATTCCACCTCAAAGAAATTAAAATAAATTAAAACAAGACAAAGGCTCCTGCCCTCATGAGACTTAAAACTTCAGACCAAAAGGCAATGATAAATCAGGAATGTAAGAAGTGATGTCTGAGAGAACAAGAAATGCTACGGAAATAAGAAAAAGTTAAGCAAAATAAGGGGGGCTGATCATGCAGGGGAGGGAGAGATTGGACAAGAAAATCTGAGGGACAAATGAGTGAAAAACAAGAAAAACAAGAATATCTGCTAAGATGCAGCTAACGTCACTCCCTAACAAACTTGGGAAAGAGCCTCGCCAGACACAGTTAGAGAGGCAGAGACCATCTGTGAATTTAGTTCAGCCCTAACAGCTCCTTAGCTCACATTACCAGAAACAAGAGGGAATGTGCTCAAAGGCAAGCCTATTCCACGCTAGGCTGCCATTTTTAAGGGGCCTTTTCAGCATGGATAACAAAGGGCATTTTGCAGCTCGGTGGGTGGCATTCCAAGACCCCACCTCTCCACTTTAACCTGTGTGGCTCAGCCCTCAGGGAGCTCTCTCGGGTCTCAGAGAGCTTCCAAGTAAGAATGCATTTGAAGGAAAGGTTTTCTGCTTAAAATAAAACGTTTTCATGATGGCTATTTGGTGGCTGGAGCTGAGCAGCAGCAGGTACGAGGCTCACATATCTTTGCTTTGGCTATGTTTGGCACCAGCACGAATTTGGTGAACTCTAGTTTGCTCAGTGAACCAATCAACTTTGCAAACTTCCAGAGTCACTAGCTTTGACAGTTGTCTCTCTTTAAACCGCATCGCCGCTGCTGCCAAGAATATCTCCCCTCTGCCGAGCTTCCTGTTGCTCCCCTCCCAGGCTCCAAAATAACAAGTAGTTGCTTGGCAGTGATGTCACATTGCCACTGTCACCGCCTGCAGGGCATTCACATGCTGGCTATATTTAAGACCAAGGCTTCATGTTCAGTGACATGGAAATTGCCACCTTGTGAACCGTACCGGAAAGGCAAGATTTGAAAAATTACTTCTACGAATCATCAGGCTGCAAATTCTGCCTCTCCGGAGGCAAAGATGGAAAGTCAAGGGGGTTAAACTGAGTCACGGGCTCCAGCTCCTTGGATCGGCTACATCCAGCTGTTTCATTCCAACCATTTCTCAGAAGTAACTCAAACACCAGCATTTACCTAGCCGCCACGCCTCTCTTCCCATTGTTCACCTTTCCTGGGCTCTTTTGGTATCACTCAAAACCATTCTGCTATTTTTCTTTCTCTCTAGACATCTCTACCTACTTCTCATTAGAAAAGACAAGAAATGAAGCATTAATGAATGGGAAAAGCATTTCCCTCCCCAGTGAATAATTACGTAACCTTTTCATAAGAGTTCTATCATATTTATGGGTTTTGGGAATTTTTTTTATCTCCTCCTGCTTCTGTCCTTTGATGGGGGAAACTGATGGGCTGGAGCGACATTTCAGACACAACCTTCTCCCTTTTCCCTTAACAGCTGCATGTTTTTCACATCTTGACGAAATGCCCAAGTCCGTGTTTGGTGCAGATTTTTCAGGGAACATCTGGCATCAGGCACTAATGACTCTGACGCTCAACCATTCAACACGGGCACGTGCTTCAAAACGCAGATGTTCATGCAAATATACCTTGCTGCTTGCTCCCTAAAAAGTTGAGTTCGTCAACAAACCTGAGTCTTTGATTGGATTCTAGAAGCATTAGAGAAAATAAACAAGCACATGGCTTTCTCCCTTGTACGTGATTGCTCTGAGATGTCACCAAGCTTCTGTTCCTCTCCCATTATGCTGCATCTACCATTTTCATATTTTAAAAAACTATCTAGGAAACCTACACCGGCTACAAAATTCTGAAAGGCTCATGAAGAAATTTATATGGCTTTCACACTGTTGGTCATGTTTGAGAAGGTGCTTCCATTATGGTAAATTTCAACATTAATGCATTCGGCATTTCCATTCTCCCACCTTTGGGAGTCCCACCTCATTACTCCCAAAAGAAAAAACAGCTGGGAAATCATTCATGCCAAGGATACCTTCACCTTCCACAGCCTCAGAAGCAGGAGCCAAGCAGTGATGAATGGTGGTAGAACTAACTCAAGATCTGATGAGCAGGTCCTCCTGCCTCAGCCTGCAGCCAAGAACTTGGGCCATGAAAACATTCATATCTCTCGGCCGGGTGCAGTGGCTCACACCTGTAATCTCAGCACTTTGGGAGGCCAAGGCGGGTGGATCACTTGAGGTCAGGAGTTCAAGACCATCCCAGCCAACATGGCAAAACCCCGTCTCTATTAAAAATACAAAAATTTGCTGGGCATGATGGTGCGTGCCTGTAATCCCAGCTACTCGGGAGGCTGAGGCAGGAGAATAGCTTGAACCTGGAAGGTGGAGCTTGCAGTGAGCTGAGATTGCGCCACTGCACTCTAGCCTGAGCAAGAGGGCAAGATTCTAAATCCAAAAAAAAAAAAAGCGTATTTTGCCATGAGATCCCACTTCTGGAAACACACATTAAAGAAAGAAACTGACAGAGAAATACACACAGATGCTGAGATAGTCACTGCAGCCTTCATCTATAATCTCAGACTGGAAGCAGCTGCAATGCAAACCGAGGGGGAAACCACCAAGTACCCTAAGAAATGCTACACAGCCGTTAAAAATCACAGCAGGGTCAGGCTCTCTCACACACTGCTGTTGGAGTAAAAGAGAGGCCGCTTTCTTGGAAAGGATTTTAGTAATACAAGATCGAGAGCCTTTACAAACATGCTTACCTTCTAACATAGGAATTTCACTTTTTGGAATCTAGCTGAAGGAAATGATTTGTAAAAGGTGGAATAGGTTTATAAAAATACATGTTCATAGAAATACTAATCCTACAAGGGAAAAAAATGGTTAAGAAAAATGATGTGAGAAACAAGGACATATCCAAACACAGAACTCCACAAAGCTATCAAAAGTGATACCCATGTAATTGAATAACAAGAGACAATGTTTGTTGTTTATTGTATTATTATAATTAAAAAATTTTCAAAGCAGACCCTCAATTTATAGATTCAGAATGATCTGAATTATATAAAATACATATATGCATAAAAATAAGCTGGTATAAAATGCCCCATAAATAATAAATTCATTGATGGTAATTGTGTTCAGGTGACTTTCCTTTTTAAACTTTTCTGGTATTCTCGGACTTAAGAATTCTAACTTGCAAATTACTTTTATATGCAGGAGGGGAAAATAACCTAACCTAAGGGAAAAACCTTAAGGATTCAAACGTACATATTACATTTATGAGCAGGGAAAAAAAAATCTTGTATTTAAACGTAGTTTGAAAGCTACATAGAAACAGAATAAAATAAACAGAATGTAAATTGCATGTATACAACAAACAGTGGAATAACTATGTAAAAATGTACTTAACTAGACTAAGAACGGAAATAATTATCACGCTAGGGTCATGGGATTTGGGACTCTTTTCCCCATTTTGAGTTGTTATGCTGCTTTCACAATTTAAAGGTAATTTTTTTTTTAAGTAGGAAAATAGAGTTCCCTCAAGAAATCTCAAGTATGGCAGAATTCCATGGAAGAATCCCTCTTGTGGACATCTTAATCTGAAAGCATTCAGCTTCACATTGAGTGAGCAAAGCCAGTTGCAGAACAATGGGAGCATATTGCAAGCTCACAGGCAAATCCTTAAAAACCCACAAAGCAGCTGGGTGCAGTGGCTCAGGCTTGTAATCCCAGCACTTTGGGAGGCCGAGGTGGGCGGACCACTAGGTCAGCACATCGAGACCATCCTGGCTAACACGGTGAAACTCCGTCTTTACTAAAACTAGAAAAACTGGCCGGGCGCGGTGGCTCAAGCCTGTAATCCCAGCACTTTGGGAGGCCGAGGCAGGTGGATCATGAGGTCAGGAGATCAAGACCATCCTGGCTAACACGGTGAAACCCCGTCTCTACTAAAATACAAAAAACTAGCCAGGCGAGGTAGCGGGCGCCCGTAGTCCCAGCTACTCGGAGGCTGAGGCAGGAGAATGGCGTGAACCCAGGAGGCAGAGGTTGCAGTGAGCAGAGACTGCACCATTGCACTCCAGTTTGGGTGACAGACCAAGACTTTATCTCAAAAAAATAAATAAATACCCACAAAGCAAGCTCAGTCTGTTTTGTGCTGTTATAACCGAATACCTGAGGCTGGGTAATTTATAAGGAACAGAAATTACTTTTCTCACAGTTCTGGAAGCTGGGAAGTCCAAGATCAAGGGGCTGGCATCCGGCGAGGACCTTTGCTGCGTCATCATGTGTCAGAAGGCAGAAAGGGAAAAAAATGAGCCAAACTGGCCCTTTTATAACAGCACGAATCCCACCTCCCCTCCATGGGGGTGGAGCGCTCATGATCTAATCACCTCTCAGGTCACCACCTTTTTATACTGCTGCTTGGTAATTAAGTTTCAACATGAGTTTTAGAGGGACGACCTTCAAATCATAGCACAAACCTACATGTTGTTTATGGTTTACTTAAAAATAAAATCTAAAACAAAAATGACAAATGTTAGTAGTGCTAATTGTTGCAGTGGGTCATAGTATTCTTTATATTTTTCAAACCAGCCAAGCAACACAAAATTAGCTCCCAGCTTGGTTCTGAGCTAAAAATCAGTCTTTCTAAGGCTTTCAATGAGCTTACCCATTCAGATCATTGCTGGCATTCTAAGTCCTTGCTACTTAAAAAGTGTGGTCTAGGAACCAGCAGCATCAGCATCACCTGGGAGCTTATTAGACCTCCATGATAGCAGGCCCCACTCCAGACCTGCTCAATGAGAATTTAAAGACTAACCCAAGCCCCAGGTGCTTGGTGGGTACATTAAGGTTTGAGAAACTCTGCTCTAAGCCACCAGTTGTCAACCTTGGCTGCACACTGGAATTACATGAGCGTCTAGGCCTCAGCTCCAGAGATTCTGATTTAATTGGTCTGGAGGGCAGCCTGGACATAACCATTTTAAAAGCTCCCCAGGTGACTATGATGTTCAGCAAAGTTTCAGCAACAGATTTAGCTCTTCAACCCAGAGAATTCTTTATTAGGAAGTTAGTTACATCTGAGCAACGGCAGGCTAGATTAACTCCAGAAAATGACTTTTTGCAGACTTGAAATGGAGGCATAATTTACTTCCATGAAACCAACAGTAATCACCATGGCTGTCTTTCACTCAGTACTCACACAGGGTACTCAATGTGCTTAGCACTTGACATGCATTACCTCTTCATCATCTTTCTAAGGGAGGGTGTATTACCACCGTGGTTTTCTAGATAGGGAGCATGAGGGGTAAAATGGCCATCTCAGATCACACATCTAGGAGTGGTGGAAGCCCCTGCATGACCTTAAGGATGAGCACTGCCTTAAATTGGGCAGCGTAGGTGCCTCACTTGTCTCACCCTTGCCCTAGCCCTGAGCTGCAGGACTCAAATCCACACCTGCCCCATACGACACTTCCTGCTAAGAGTGGCCCCACGAAAATGGAGCTTCTGAAGCTGTCAGCCTGAAGGTTAAAATCTTTGCTTGCAGCCAGGTGTGGTGGCTCACGCCTGTAATCCCAGCATTTTGGGAGGCTGAGATGGACGGATCACCTGAGGTCGGGAGTTCGAGACCAGCCTAACCAACATGGAGAAACCCCACCTCTACTAAAAATACTAAAATTAGCCGGATGTGGTGGCGCATGCCTGTAATCCCAGGTACTTGGGAGGCTGAGGCAAGAGAATCACTTGAAACTCGAGGTGGAGGTTGCAGTGAGCCGAGATCACGCCACTGGACTCCAGCCTGGGCAACAAGAGCAAAATTCTGCCTCAAAAAAAAAAAATCTTTGCTTGCATATCCTTCCCTTCAATTTCTAGCACCCACAGGACAGAATCAGCTGTACTGTGTTTCTCTCTGATTGACTAAGCTTCACACAGAACAGTAAATGTTTGATGAGTGAATCAACAAATAAACAATATCGGCCAGGAGCGTTGGCTCACGCCTGTAATCCCAGCACTTCGGGAGGCTGAGGCAGGTGGATCACCTGAGGTCAGGAGTTTGAGATCAGCCTTGCCAACATGCTGAAACCCCGTCTCTACTAAAAATACAAAAAATTAGCCAGTATGGTGGTGGGCGCCTGTAATCCTAGCTACTTGGGAGGCTGAGACAGGAGAATCGCTTGAACCCAGGAGGCGAAGGTTGCTGTGAGCCGTGAGCGCACCATTGCACTCCAGCCTGGGTGACAGCAGTGAGACTCTTGAAAAAAAAAAAAAATCTTGGATAGGCTCCCAGTTGCGTGATCTGAGATTGCACCACTGCACTCCATCCTGGGCAACAAGAGCGAAACTCCCTCTCAAAAACAAACAGACAAACAAAATCAATCTTTGATCTCTGAATTACATCAGTAGTATCCAACTGCAGGAAAACAGCTCCTCCTAAGCCATCTTCCCTCTTGACTGACATGTGTGTCTTGCACTCACCCCCGGCCCCGAACACCAGCCCCACCCATCCCATGCACTCAAGGCTCCCTCGCTGCTCCAGGGTACATCCTGAGACCAGCCAGGTGCTGATAAGCATGTGCTTAACAATGATGAAGGGCACAACTCACTCAGCTCATAAGACTCAGCCAAGGGAAAGAGCCAGCGACCTTGGGGAAGCGCGCTTCACATCCAAGGAGAAGCGAGAGACGGGAGAGCCAGAGTGGGTCACATATGCAGCAGGTGTAGACTGGAGTTCAGCGTAGACTGGAGCCAGTCTCTGGACAAGGACTCAAAAAGATTGGGGCAACCAAAAGGGACCTTGCACACAAAATTCCGATACATTTGTAAATGGTCTTGAAAAAGAGGGCACTGGGGAAAGAGCTAAAGCAGAGAGTCTCACTGGGGGCCGTGGGGACAGTATGGGTCATCACAAGGATGATGGGTGCTACTGTCGGAGGTGTTTGAACCATAACAGCTCCGTCTGGAATAGGAGCTGATTAAAATGAGGCTGAGACCCACTGAGCGGCATTCCCAGGAAGTGAAGCATTCCTCGTCACAGATGAGATGGGAGGTCAGGAGGACTGGTATCATTAGATACGGGTCACAAAGACCCTGACGATAAACCAGGATGCTGCAAGAAAGGCGGCCAAAACCCAGCAAAACCAAGATGGTGATGAAAGTGACCTCTGTTCATCCTCAGTGCTCACTGTGTGCTAATCAGAATGCATAAACATGCTAAGGACACTCCCACCAGCACCATGACAGTTTACAAATGCCACAGCAATGTTCATAAGTTACCCTACATGGTCTAAAAGGGGGAGGAACCATCGCTTCCAGGAAATCCTGCCCCTTTCCTGGAAAACTCATGAATAATCTGCCTCTTGTTTAGCATATAACCAAGAAATAACCATAAGTACTCTAAGTCTGCCGGCCCACGCTGCTGCTCTGTCTATGCAGTAGCCATTCTTTTGCTGCTTTACTTTCTCTAATAAACCTGCTTTCACTTTAAGGGCTTGCCCTGAATCCTTTCTTGCACAAGATCCAACAACCCTCTCTTGGGATCGGGATCGGGACCCCTTTCTGTTGGCACTACCAGCATTTACAGCACGGGGCCGAGGACACTCACTGTCCTGACAGGCCAAGGCAGGAGCACACAACCAAGATCAGCCTACCTCCTGTGATACTTCAGTCGTCCTGTGGCCATTCATGCAGGTAGAAATCTTACTTATAATCTGGGCCTAGAACGGAATGCCTTTCATATATACTGACTAGACCAGGTTTACTTTATGGTTCACCCACTCTCTGCTCTTTTTCTGGACTCCTTCTAAAGAATGACTTCTGATCTTCTTACCTTCTTAAAATCAAAACGCATCCATGAGAAGGAGATGCAAGCACTTGGCGTCAGCATGTTTTCTGGCAGAGTTGCGCCTGACCAATATGTACTGAAATCTATGTTGTATTATAAATTCCTTTTATTTCATTTCTCTTTCATATTACAGTAGAGTGTTATACTGATTTTTTAAATTACTTGTGTAGGTAGGTTATATTTGCTATAAATTTCATTTCGGAAGGGGGCATTACCAGATATTTTTATTTAAAACAGATATTGAGTCTGGTAAGATCAAGTCTAAATATGCCAAAGTAGCTGGACCAGGGGTTTGCTAATAAGGTCAGATTATATCAGACCAAAATATCTAGCCAAGGAAAAGCACAATAGAGAACACAGCAAAGAGACCTTTGGGCTACCGCTTAGAATGACTGAGCCCAGATTTCACCTACCAAGACAGGGTACACAGGACGGCTGGCACAAGAGTAACAGCACGGTAGTGTCACTCGGGAAAATCAACAGAATCCAAGTGTCACGAGCCCTCTGTGGAAGTAACCCACTGTTGGGGACATCTGCAGGCTGCACCTCACCACATGCACCCCCAATCTGATGGCAGGAACATCCTGGTTTTCCTTTTGAGCAAGCTCTCCTCCCCCTTGTTCCTGTTCCACGGAGTCCAGGTGAGGGAAAGCCAGCCACCCCCAGCTCCAGGGGGAATGGGACCCAGGCATGGGCAGCAAAAGTAACACAGCTGGCCCAGGAAATGACTTCTCCAGAGCTACCGGAAAAAAGTCTTCTCCTCCCACTGGTGGTGTTAAACCGACAGGATTTAGGCTGGGGCCCCTGGGTGCCCTCTTGTTACCACAAAAGAAGAGTGACCTAAGAATGAAGCCAAGACCGAGGGAAAGAGAGAGGAGAGACATGGAAAGTCATGGGGACTGCATGATATTCATGGTACCCCCTGAGAGTTTTGATCCAACCCAGCAGAAAGCTAGCTCTTCTCCTAAAGGTTTAAGTTTCATGAGCCAATCGACTGCACTTTTTCATAGACAGTTTAGGGTAGGTTTCTGTCACCTACTACTGACTCTAAGTGGTAAGATTCCTTTTCCTTTTTTTTTTTTTTTTTTTTTTTTTGAGACAGGGTCTCTGTCTCCCAGGCTCTATCTCCCAGGCTGGAGTACAGTGGTACAATCTCAGCTCACTGCAGCCTTGACCTCCTGGGCTCAGGTGATTCTCCCACCTCAGTCTCCTGAGTAGCTGGTACTACAGGAGTGCACCACCGCGCAAGGCTAATTTTTGTAATTCTTGTGGAGACAGGGTCTCATCATGTTGCCCAGGCTGGTCTCCTGGGCTCAAGCTATCTGCCCACCTTGGCCCCCGCAAAGGACTGGGATTACAGGCATGGGCCACTGCAACTGGCCTCTATGTGGTAAGATTTCAATGAATGGCTGAGAGGCTTCCAGAAAGCCCCAATTCCCAGAAAATGACTAAAAAATACTGTCTTGGGGCAAACGACCAACCACAGGTCTAAAGCCGAGCCTAACTGGCTGCTTTGTGCCAAGAGAAGATGCCAACAGGAGGAGAACCATCAAGGTGCTGGAAGAACTGACATTTCTCAGTGACACTCGTACCGAGTGACACAGTCACTGGCCCCACGGTCCCTTCAGTCCCTCATTTAGCCAATATGACTGAGCAATGCCAGGCACTGTGCTAGGTGCAAGGGCAGGTCACTGCCCTCATGGATCACACAGTCTAAAAGGGAAGACAGGCAGTGCATGGACGACAACCCGGACTGCAACTATCTATAAAAATGCTATTCAGGAATACTGGCTCCCATGAAGTATATCTCAGAGGGACCTGACCAGACTCATGATCAGGCAGGAGATAGTGCACAAAGCCTTCCAGCTTTTTTTTTTTTTTTTTTTTTTCAGAGTCTCACTCCATCCCCCAGGCTGGAGTACAGTGGCCGATCGCAGCTTACTGCAGCTCCATCTCCTGGGCCCAAGTGATTCTCTTATTCTCCTGCCTCAGCCTCTGGAGTAGCTAGGATTACAGGTACACATCACCACACCCAGCTAATTTTTGTATTTTTGGTAGAGACAAGTTTTCACCAGGTTGTCCAGGCTGGCCTCGAACTCCTAACTTCAGTGATCCACCTACCTCAGCCTCCCAAAGTGTTACGATTACAGGCATGAGCCACCGCGCCTGACCGACAAAGCCTTCTGTATTCATGTAGTCAGAAACAGAAAGCCCCACTCAAACTCTCTTGAACAGAAAAAGAGGTTTACTGACCTACATACCTAGAAAGTCAAGAGGCAGCTCTGGTGCCTCTTGCCAGCAGCCTAGTGATAACACCATGTCCACTACAGCAACTCTTCTTCTAATGAAAGAACCTCTCTCTTCCTCCCCTCCTCTCATCCATAAACATAGGCTTCCTAAATCAGACAACAAAGCAACTGTTAATTTTTGAAAGACATGTAACAAAAATTGAGTCTTATTTCTTATCTCTACTAAGCCTGAGAGCAAAGTTTGGTTTTATTTTACATCATGGATTTAAGATATTCCTTCAAAGCATGTTTCTTTTACCAAATAGAAAATAATAATGTGGGCTTCATAAAAGAGTGACAGGTTGGGCGTGGTGGCTCACGCCTGTAATTCCAGCACTTTAGGAGGCCAAGGCAGGCAGATACTTGAGGTCAGGAGTTCGAGACCAGCCTGGACAACATGGTGAAACCCTATCTCTACTAAAAATACAAAACTGAGCTGGGCATGGTGGCACATGCCTGTAGTCCCAGCTACCCAGGAGGCTGAGGTAGGAGAATTGCTTGAACCTGGGAAGCAGAGGTTGCAGTGAGCCGAGATTGCGCCACTGCACTCCAGCCTGGGAGACAGAGCGAGACTCCATCTCAAAAAAAAAAAAAAAAAAGAGTGAAACATTTTTTTTTTTTTTTTTTTTTTTTTTTCAGTCTCATGTACAATGCTGCCATCTTGGCCTGGGGACCTTATCTCAAGCAGTTTCCAAGACTCCAGAAGTGCTAGCATATGGATGGCAAATTCTTGCCAGACTTGCCACCGCATCCCCTTCCCATGTGCATGGCAGACATTGCTAATCAATAACAACACTCTTTCCTGTTGAGTCCTGACAGGACTCCAGTCCTCTCAGCCAGAATCCCAGGCAGTGACTACCAGAGTTGGCAGCAGGATGAAGCCTACTGGCTTTTCCCGCCGGAGCAGGTGTTCTGAACTGGGGAGACAGCACTGAAAAGGGCCAGACCCTCCATTCCAAAGGCCATCCCTAGCCCAGGCTGGGCTCAAATTCAAGCCAGTATCCCCATAATTCAAGTCAGTATGCCTGACCTTCGCAACTCCCACCACTTGCCGCTTGTGATAAAAACATAATCAGTGCCTTTGGATGGACACTGGAGAAATATACTGTCCTTTTCCACAAAGGACATAGTCTTCATATTTCTCCAATGATTTAAAGGCAAAGGACAGCAGAGGCTGAGCCTTAGGGTGGAGTGTGAGATTTAAAGCCTTCATAGAAAGCCAATAAAGGTCTCCTGGGGTGCGGGACAGCATAATCTGAGCAGGACTCCCAAGGCCATTCCAGGTTGTACAGTACAGTTCTCAATCTCACACGCACAACACTGTCACGGATGTTCTCACTGCTCAGCAGCCCAGCAGGGACAAATAAACAGAGGGACACACACTAGGCAGGCAGGGCTGGAAAAACACAGCAGGAAGAGCTGAAGGTCAAATGAAGGCCAGTGGCCAAAGGCTCTAAGATACTCACTGCAGGGGAGGCTTGGACAAGGGAAGGGTCCAGCAGATTCTGGCCTCGCCTCAGCATCCCCAGCCACCTACGGCCAAGGCGCCAGCCAAGAAGAAGAAATTAGGTGACGTTCACTGAGCGCTTACTAAGGGCCTAGAGCTGCGCTAAGTGCTTAGGAGCCTCAGCTCCTGTAATCGTCCCGACAATCCTAGGAGAAAATGCAAGAGACATGCTCTTGCTGCCCGCTGCTTGCCTTGGGGACCTGGCAAGAGTGTCAATCATGGCCCTCTCTGCTCACTCTTGGCCGTAACATGCCCACTAGAAAATCTTTCCTAGGCGGTGCACAGTGGCTCATGCCTGTAATCCCAGCACTTTGGGAGGCTAAAGCAGGTGGATCATTTGAGGTCAGGAGTTCGAGACCAGCCTGGCCAACATGGTGAAACCCCGTGTCTACTAAAAATGCAAAAATTAGCCAGGCATGGTGGCGGGCACCTGTATTCCCAGCTACTCGGGAGGCTGAGGCAGGAGAATTGCTTGAACCCTGGAGGTGGAGATCGCAGTGAGCTGAGACGGCACCACTGCACTCCAGCCTGAGCGACAGAGCAAGACTGTCTCAAAACAACAACAACAACAAAAACTTTCCTAAAGTGTCATATACAGACATTAGGAAAAAGAGTCTCTTCCCTTTGGATCCTGGGCGAGGCTCAGTGCTACAAGACGCCACCTTTGCTCTGCGCAGAGAGCCTACCTAAGCATGACACCAGTGCACAGAGGGCGGGACCAAGGAAAGATAGAGGGAGAATGCATTGGTGCCACACACAGTGCTTGAAGAAAGTAACCTGTCCTTGGATTTCCCAGCTACTGCAAGGAAAAATTCCCCTGGTGACCCAAGCTAATTTGGCGTGGGTTTCTGCCATCAAAAGCATGTTAGTGTCAGTGGGGAAACTGAGAATTGAGAAGTTACCAAGTGGCAGAGCCAGGACCAAAGTCACTGTGCTGTGCCGGTTCCCTAGGTAAGGGTCGGACACGGCCCTCCAAAGCCAGCAGTGACCATGACACATCAACAGGGTGCTTTATGCCACTGCACAGGAGAAAGGAGGGGGAGTGCTCCATGCCACCCCAGCCCCCTTTAAGTTTCTAAATAGGTAAAGAACCAGAGAGGCTCAGAAGCATGAAGAGAATGACCCAGCCATACAACTGACAACATGTTCATTCGAGTGCAGCAGAACTGCACAGAAGGAGGGAAAAGTCACAACAGGTGAGTGACCGCAAGGCTGGCCCCAGTGAGACACAAGAAGCGAAGTCTGCAGCGGTGCTCTGAGTCACGACAGGAGAGTAACCGCAAGGCCGGCCCCAGTGAGATACACGAAGGGAAGTCTGGAGCGGTGCTCCGAGAAGCAGTCCAAGGGGCTCCCCCCGAGGAACACTTTCTCCACCACCTTCGCGACTCTCAATCAACCAGAAGCCCCTTCCCGGACCTGGCAGGTTGACTGTTGAGATGACATGTCTACTTAGGTGCAGGGAAAATACCCATGCTCCCATCTCTAATAACCAAACAACAGGCCTCTTCAGACAGCACTCTTATGAGTATAACAGAGAAAAACCACCACAAATGGCTCAAGGAATGAAAGCAATTTATTGGCTCACATACGTGAAGAGTTCAGAGGAAAGACAGCTTCAGGAAAGACTGGATCCAGGAGGTCAAATGAGACTATCAGGAACTGCTGATTTCTCTCTCTCTCCATTTCTCCACCACATGGTTCTCACGTGGGATTAGAATCTCCCCATAAAATAGCAAAGATAGCTGCCAACCACTCCTGGCTGGCACCGTCCTCTCAAGGATGCTGTAACTGGCTCTTATCAGACCATCCTGGCCACATGCCCTCCTATAAAGCCCTCCTGGTGGCCAGTGCATGGAGCAACCCGACTGTCCAGGCCTGGGTGGGCTGCCCTCCTCTGAAGCCCCGTGGGGGCAGGAGGCAGGGGTAGCCCCATTAAACCACATGGACAGAAAGGAAGGAGCAAGGATCCACCAAGGAAAACTGGGGGGTGTGATGGCTAATTTTGCATATCCATGTGTCTGGGCCACCAGATGCCCAGATAGCTAGATCAACACAATTTCTCAGTGTGCCTGTGATGGTGTTTCTGGAAGAGATTAGCATGTGAGTTTGTGCACCGAGTGAAACAGATGGTCCTCACCACTGTGGGCAAGCACCCCCCATTCCACGGAGGGCCTGAGTAGAAGAAAAGGAAGGTGAGTTCTCTCCCTGCCTGACTGCTTGAGCTGGGACATGGCTCTTCCCCCGCCCTCGGCACTCCTGGCTCTCAGGCCTTCAGACTCAGACTGGAACCTACACCACAGGTTCTCTGGCTCTTGGGCCTTTGAACTACACCATGAGCTTTTCTGGGTCTCTAGCCTGCAGAGGGCAGCTTGTGGGACTTCTCGGCCCCCATAATTATATGAGCCAATACCTTATAATAACCCCTTTCTAGAAATATATACGCATCCTATTGGTCTGTTTCTCTGGATGACCCTAATATTAATACAGGTAGTATCTGCCCCAGGAGGAAGCAGACGCCTGATGGGTGTAGCAGGCAGCCTTCAAGGTGGCCTCTAGTGACCCCTGCTGCCTCTTGCTAGTCACACCACTGTGTGTTTCCCCCAACAATGAACCAAGGATAACTGTAACTACAAAATATAGCAGAAGCAATCCTGTGTCACCTCCAAGGCTTGGTTATTAAAAACATGGTGATTTTCAGCGTGGGTGCGCCCTCTCCTGCTCCTGGGTTACTCACCCTGGGAAGTCAGCTACTGTATTGGGAGCAGCCCCACGGAGAGGCCCACGTGGCAAGAAGTTGAAGCCTCCTGCCAACAGCCACAGGATGACGCTTGCAAGTGGACACCCCCATCCCCAGTCAAGCCTTCAGATGACAGCAACTCTGGCCAACAGCTCAACTGCAACATCATGAGAGACCCTGATGCCCTGGCTAAGCCATTCCCAGAGTCCGAATTCACAGAAATTGTGGGGGATCATAAATATTTGTTGTTCTAAGTAACCAAGTTTGAGGATAATTTGTTACACAGCGAGAGCTAACACTGCTATAATACAATGACAAGAAACAGAAAGTGAGCCCTCACAATAATTCAAGAACCCATTTACTTGCTTCCTTCAAAGCCACTTTTCCTCATATAAATGTGTGTCTTTTTTTTAACATGTCTCATAGCTTGAGTTTTCTTAATTCAAAAAGAAACAAGGCAATCGATTATTTAGAGGAATGTGACTTACAGAGCCTTAATTGCAAATGATTATTATGCCTCTGCCTCAGGAACTCACAGCTGCCCAGGGCCAAAAAGCACCAGGCTAGTTACATGACCTTGTTCTAGAAAAGCCAATAATTCTTAGCAAAAGGAATGCGTCATCAAATGCAGGATTTGCTTGGCGACACTCAGTTTTACAACCATGAACTCAGAGCCAGTGAAACATGCATATACACAAGCACATACTTAGCATTCGGATATTTCACTTTTCTGAGCAGGAGATAGACTAGCTCCTAATTCTTTCTGCACCGTTGCTGTTAAAATAGACCTTTTGATGAGGTAAGGAGACATAATTATTATATTCAAGAAAAATGATAATAATAGTTAACATTTACTGAGTATTTATCAAGCACATTGAGCAATACATGGTCTCTCGTTTTATTTATTCAACACAACTCTATGAGGTAAAGAGTTTTCTTATTACCATTTTAAAACTAAGGAAACAGGCCAAGCGCAGTGGCTCATGCTTGTAATTACAGCACTTCGGGAGGCCGAGGCGGGTAGATCACTTGAGCCCAGGAGTTTAAAACCAGTCTGGACAACATGGTAAAACCCCGTCCGTACAAAAGAGAGAAAATTAACTGCATATGCTGGTGCCTGCCCGCAGTCCCAGCTACTCGGAGGCTAAAATGGGAGAACTGCTTGAGCCCAGGAGGTGGAGGCTGCAGTGAACTGAGATCGCATCACTGCAGTCCAGCCTGGGTGACAGAGTGAGACACTGTCTTTTTAAAAAAAAAAAAAAAAAAACACTAAGGAAACAGAAACAGAGAAGTTAAGTAACTCACCCAAGGTCACACAACTAGTAAGCAGGAGAGCCATGGTCTGACCCTGTCAGTACAAGGCAAGCACCTGTACCATAAAGCCCTAGCTGTACCCACCTGCACTGTGAACCCTGCACCTGAACATGCATGCACCCGAGGAAAGTGTGGTGCCGGTGACTGAGCCTCACCTTCCAGCCTGTGACACTCCACTGCCCCCTCCTGTGCCCCAGCAGCTATGGCCACCCACCCCCAGGTAACAACTGCCAACACTGACAACTGTTCTTACTCTGGCCAGAAGCAAGAAGAAAGTTCTGACCATTGGCAGAGGTTAACTCTATCTGGAACATGTCAGCAATGGAATTTTTCAAAACTTACATATCCAGCTGATCGGTTTGCCTGTTTCTAGTTTCTCCTTTTCAAATATTGGTCTGTTTTACAGGTATCTGTTCCTTCTGCCTGCAGACTGCAAACTTTCAGACACCCTAAACTCTTAGCTACCCACTGCTTAAATAGGGATTATAAAACTGCCTGGTTAGGAAATTGGTTTTATCTACCCCATTTACGGGATAAAATTTTCCCAACAATTATCATGCACTAAAACACGCTTCCTGTGGAATACACTTAGGATGCCTTGCTCTGTCCACTGCCATATGTACCCTCACTTCTTTTCCTCCTCATTCAGCCCCTTCGGCCGGATGAGATCATCCTCTCCACCCCAGAGATGAGGAAGCACACACGTGCAGAAGTTGAGCAACTCACCCAGAAACACACAATTTGCAAGTAATGATGAAAAGGCTCAAGACTACACTAACTGCTAATACAAGCCATTAAATGACACGGAGGCTGGGCATGGTGGCTCACGCCTGTAATCCGAGCACTTTGGGAGGCTGAGGCAGGCGGATCACCTGAGGTCAGGAGCTCAAGACCAGCCTGGCCAACATGGTGAAACCCCGTCTCTACTAAAAATGCAAAATATTAGCTGGGCATGGTGGCACATGCCTGTAATCCCAGCTACTTGGGAGGCTGAGGCTGGAGAGTCACCTCAACCCAGGAGGCAGAGGTTGCAGTGAGCCGAGATCATGCCACTGCACTCTAGCCTGGGCACGACAGAGCAAGACTCCATCTCAAAAAAAAAAAAAAAAAAAAAAAAAGACAGGACATATAATTCTGTCTCTCTTTGCTCACTAAGAACCAGTCTCTAAAGACTTCAGACTTTATTGTGAACATTAAATGCAATTATGCTGCAGAACTCTAGCACGGCCAGGCAAAAGGGCGGTCCAGGTGAGAAAACTAGGCACATTTTACACTATTTATAACAGTCATTTAACTGTCTTTGATACTCTCGGGCTATCATTTTAAAATGTGAGAAAAGAGGAAAAGCTCAAAGAACGGAAATTCAACATAGGATCATAGTGCCAACATTCAATAAGACATACAAAACAATTACATTAGAGCCATTCGCAGCATCTAACAGCACAGAGAGGTAAATGCTGCTGCTATAAAGTGACTTAACTCTGGGCTCCCTTGCACATCCACAAGACGTGTTTATCTCGTGGTCTTATTTTAAAGTAGATTTACAGAACAATCAATAAACTGCTTATCTTACCTAAAATGAGAACAAACTGAAAACAACCTGAATGTGTAACTGACCATATTAAATTCATCATTCCAATCCAAAATGGGCAATTTAATATGGCGTGTTCACTCAATCAAATACCACATCCAGGTACATAAAAATGGTTAACATGAGGCCTATATGGAAACAACAAAAGCTGCTTTTGCACTCCTAAGCAGTGCTAGAAGGCAGACTAAACAACGACAGGCATAGATTATATGTATAGTTTAAAAAAAAAGGCCGGGCTTGGTGGCTCAAGCCTGTAATCCCAGCACTTTGGGAGGCCGAGACGGGTGGATCACGAGGTCAGGAGATCGAGACCATCCTGGCTACTAACACGGTGAAACCCCGTCTCTACTAAAAAATACAAAAAACTAGCCAGGCATGGTGGTGGGCGCCTGTAGTCCCAGCTGCTCGGGAGGCTGAGGCAGGAGAATGGCGTGAACCCGGGAGGCGGAGCTTGCAGTGAGCTGAGATCCGGCCACTGCACTCCAGCCTGGGCGACAGAGCGAGACTCCGTCTCAAAAAAAAAAAAAGTTAGTATACGAACAAATTCAGTAAAGATGCATGTAAGCTGGGATTTGGGATTTGGGGCGGTTTACTTGGCAGCTTTCTTTAATAGTACATAAACAAAGTGACGGAAAAGGAAATAAAATGGCTTTTAAATAAAAGGAGGCTCAACCATACTCTTAATTAGAGAAATGGGAAAGAAAAATTTTCTGCCAGCACCATTTCCAGCCCTGGCATTATCAGAGACCCAGCAGTTGGATCCCATGGCTGTGAGCACAGCTGCACCGCAGCAAGCCCTCTCCCATGCTGCTGTAGAACGTGCGGCTCACGCCCGTGCCAGGCAAGTTGATGGTCCCTGTCCAACTTACAAATGCGTGCACTTTGACCCAGCAATTCTACTTCCAGGAATATTTCCAAAATATATACTCATATGGGAAGAAAACGACCAACGCGAAGGTTGCTGACTGTGGCATTATTAGTCATAGCAAAAGACTGGAAACCATCTCAACGCCTGGCTGTTGGCAGGCTGGTTAAATGAATTCTGATGCAGTCAGACGAGGAAATGTCAGGAGCTCTTAACAAGCAGAGGGCAGCCCCACGCGGACCAATGACAGCAATCTCTGAGACGTCAAGTGAATGCTGCACAGGACAGGCTACCATTTCACATTAAGGAAGAAAGGGAGGAGGAGGAGAGAATGAAAAGGAAAAAAGTATATGTGCACGTATCTGCTTGTGTGTACAGGGAACATCTCTGGAATCAGTAACGATGACCCCCTCTAAGGAACAAACTGGGTGGCTGGGATAAGAAAAGGGGGACTTGCACAGGTTTACCTTTTTTTTTTTTTTTTTTTTTTTTTGAGACGGAGTCTTGCTCTGTTGCCCAGGCTGGAGTGCAGTGGCCGGATCTCAGCTCACTGCAAGCTCCACCTCCCGGGTTTATACCATTCTCCTGCCTCAGCCTCCCGAGTAGCTGGGACTACAGGCGCCCGCCATCTCGCCCGGCTAGTTTTTTGTATTTTTTTTAGTAGAGACGGGGTTTCACCGGGTTAGCCAGGATGGTCTAGATCTCCTGACCTCGTGATCCGCCCATCTCGGCCTCCCAAAGTGCTGGGATTACAGACTTGAGCCACCGCGCCCGGCCACCTTTTGTATTTTGAACCACATGCATACATACTATTTACTCAGTGAAATAAATTAAAACACATTTTTTGCTTTAGTCACTATCTTTTTTTTTTTTTTTTTTTAAAGAGACAGAGTCTTGCTCTGTCACCCAGGCTGGAATGGAGTGCAGTGGCGTGATTTCAGCTCACTGCAAGCTCTGCCTCCAGGGTTCACGCCATTCTCCTGCCTCAGCCTCCCGAGCAGCTGGGACTACAGGCACATGCCACCATGCCT
Source organism: Rhinopithecus bieti (assembly GCF_001698545.2). Taxonomy (NCBI): domain Eukaryota; kingdom Metazoa; phylum Chordata; class Mammalia; order Primates; family Cercopithecidae; genus Rhinopithecus; species Rhinopithecus bieti. Next base: position 2,503,405 of record NW_016809864.1, on the reverse strand, counting down.
GGCTAATTTTTGTATTTTTAGTAGAGATGGGGTTTCACCATTTAAGCCAGGATGGTCTCGATCTCCTGACCTCATGATCCACACACTCTGGCCTCCCAAAGTGCTGGGATTACAGACGTGAGCCACCGCGCCCGGCCCAGTATGCTCAGGTTTTAATGAAGCCACCATGTGCTTACCTCTCCATCCCTCACCCTCTCCTACCTGGCCAGTGCCTGGACCTTCATGCCCTGCCGCTCCTCTTGTTCAGCCACTTTCCTTTTCAAGGTGTCCACCTCTTGCCGGAGCGCGGCTGAGTGCTCCATCTCACCGTCGAGGAGGTTCCGCAGCGATCTGGGAAGGGAAGGTCCCATCTGTTCAGAAGCTGTCAACCCAGACCCCACTGAACCCAGGACACAGTTCCTAACATAAGTCAAGTCCTAAGCCATGCATTTTCCACAAGGCTCTGCATAAATCATTATTCAAGTCTATCTCATGTGAACTGGAGATAGCAAACTCTAATTGACAGCCTTAGAGTAAGAATTAAGGGACAGTTGTCTGTGGCCTGGGCTCCATGTCCCTGATTGCCTGCAAGCAGGCCAGCCTTCTGACAGCCTAAATCAAGGGAAAACAATGAAGTAAGCAAATTCCAGCCAAGTCCCTTTACAAACACCCCACTCAAAGGTGTAGCATGTTACAATGAGACCATTTTGTCACAGCTACACCAGGTAAGAGATTTAACCAAGGAAAGGATGCCAGGAGAGGCCAAAACAATAATCCGAGGCATAAAAATAGAATATACACTCAGAGTATCTGAGAAATGTCTAGTCTCATTTCCACTTGTGCCTACAAAACACACCGCAAGCCTGTTTCCTGGCCAACTTCAGGTGAAACAAGCATATATATAAAATGTCTTACATCACTAAAGCATCTGAGATAGCACAGATAGCATTTTACATTCCCAAGTTTGTTAACCCTCCAACAGGGGCTTGCAGCCAGCACAGGATTCACTTGTGTATCTGTCATCCCTGGTCTTAAATAAAGGAGAGGACAGCAGGTCTTCTAGAAACCATCACCAGTGACCGCCTCGGAGATCCAGAGGACACTTGCTATGTGATATCAGGATATGAGCAAAAACATGGCGGAGCGGGGTGGCTCACGCCTGTAATCCAGCACTTAGGGAGGCCAAGGTGGGTGGATCACTTGAGGTCAGGAGTGTTTGAGACCAGCCTGGCCAAAATGAAACCCCATTTCTACTAAAAATACAAAACTTAGGCGTGGTGATACACACCTGTAATCCCAGCTACTCGGGAGGCTGAGGCAGGAGACTTGCTTGAACGCAGGAGGCAGAGGCTGCAGTGAGCCAAGATCACACCACTGCACTCCAGCCTGGGCAACAGAACAAGACTCTGTCTCAAGGAAAAAAAAAAAAAAAAAAAAGAATATAATCAAAACATCTGACCCCCACCACACTCTGATCATTCACTGAAATCTTCAAAACTTGTGTTCCTTGAGAGCTTTGAGGAAATTACCCTCGTGGGGCCTGGGGCTCCCTGACAAAAACATGGTATAATTTTTCCTTTCTTTCTGGGAAGTACAAAAAAGTAACAGACAGTGGTTATTGTTCTTCACAAGGTAAGACAAAATCTATGGCTTCTTCCAGGATAACAGCCCCAGCTGGAGCAAGGAGAAAGAATCCCGCAATGGTGCAAGCCCTCTATTGAAAGTTTATTCTAGTTGGAAAACGGCGTGGTCTAAAGGTTCCTTTTGAAGACATCCTCTTTTGTTTTAGAAATCATGCTTCTTTGCTTTTATATGTTTCCAGAAAGGACAAGAGAGAAGCTTGTCAAGCTTGTCAAGCAGGATCAAAAATGAGGTTTAAAGGAGAATCATGACTGTGTGTAAAAGAAGGTGTGAGTTAAGAGAGGGTGACGTGAACCCACATGCCCCCTCTCCCCACGTCCCAGGGAGGCAGTTGAATCATGCTTGCTGAAGTTCAGGGGGTAACTGCAGGTAAGCCTTCTATGACCACCCCACAGTCAAGATAAGTCAGATGGGAGTCAGCAGCCAATGTCAGGTGGTATCTGGCGTGGGTTTCAAAAGGGAAGAAAGATTAATGAAACCTTTCGTCCTCTCAAGAGTTTGCAACTGGGTTTTTGGCCAAGTCAAAAGACTCCGAATTTCATCTTGCCCTAAGTATCCCCGATTTGGGCAAACTTTCCTAAGATAAGTGTTCAGATGCCTGGAACATGGTAGATAGACAGGTCTTTGATTAATGATGACTAAAGGCTGCCTAGAGGCCAGGCACAGTGGCTCACAACTATAATCTCAGCACTTTGGGAGGGCAAGGTGGGCAGATTACTAAAGCTCAGAAGTTCAAGACCAGCCTAGGCAACACGTCAAAACTAAAATACCAAAATTAGCCAGGTATGGTGGCATGCACCTATAGTCTTAGCCACTCAGAAGGCTGACATTGGAGGATCACTTGAGCCCGGGAGGCAGAGGTTGCAGTGAGCAGAGATCACGCCACTGCATTCCAGCCTGGGTGACAGAGCCAGAACTGTCAAAAGAAAAAAAAAAGACTGCCAAGGCTAAGGACGTGATAACTAAAGGGTATATAGGGCTTCTTTCGGGGGTGATGAAACGTTCTAAAATTGACTGTATTGATGTTAACTCCTATCTGTGAATATAGTAAAAACTATTGAAGTATATACTTTATTTCTTTATTTATTTTTTTGAGACGGGGTCTCGCTCTGTCACTCAGGCTGTAATGCAATGGCACAATCTTGGCTCACTGCAACCTTCGCCTCCCGGGTTCAAGCAATTCTCCTGCCTCAGCCTTCTGAGTGGCTGGGATTACAGGCATGTGCCACCACGCCCCGCTAATTTTTGTATTTTTAGTAGAGATGGGATTTCACCATGTTGATCAGGCTGGTCTTGAACTCCTGACCTTGTGATCCGCCTGCCTCAGCCATACACTTTAGATGAGTTAATTATAGTGTATGTGAATTAAATATCAATAAAGGCTGTTTTTTAAAAAACAATTAACGACTGTTCTACCAAATTCTTAGCTTGTTCTATGAAGGTGCTGTTATCACAAGGTTCTCACTCCTTTCTTACACACCAGGCACAAGAGAGATACCACAGTGGCACATCTCCAATGATAAGAAATTGCCAGTCACGATTTTTGCCAAGAAAGCAAAATGTCCCTCATCTGTTATATTCTGTCTGTCCCAGAGGCATACCGTCAAAGAAAGAGGCTATTCCTCAAGCCTGAAAATCACAGTACCTGTTCTCCTCCTCCAGCTCATCCTTCCTGTTCATCATGGCCACAATGGCCTGGCGCAGTTCACCTAAGGGGAGAAAACAAAGTCAAGATTAATTGGCAGGTCTCACCTATTACAGCATGCCCTCACCTCTCTGGATTACATGCTATTAAGGATGACTTGTCTAGATAAGCTCCCTTTTCCCTTTCAAAAATAACTCCTATAACAGTCTAAGAGACTCAGCTGATCAGGGTCCTGGATTTCAGAGCACAGTCTCTGGAGTCAGGTCCCAGGTTCAAATCCTGCCTCTACAGTGGATTAACCTTGGGCAAGTTAGTGATCCCCTCTGAGCACCAACTCCCTTATCTATAAAATGAGATCTTAACAGTTACTATCTCCTAGAAGTGTTGTTAGAATTCAGTAAGACAATATATAAGTGAGATGCTTAGGAATGGTGCCCAGCACAGGATAGCATTTAGCAAGTATTACTGATCAGTATCATTACAGTCTTTGCAGAAATGCAACAGCGGAAGACAGGAAAATGGAGATAAGGTGGCCGTATGGCTCACAAGCACAAGTGGGTTAAACATTTTCAAGAGTTAGGGGATTTATTGAGCTCCTGTCTGCCTCACCTTGGGAAATAAAGGATTTTTTAAATGGTCTACGCCCTAGAGCAGCAGACTAGATAGTAGAATTTTCTGAAGTGTGAAACAAGATCACCACGGGCAATATGGGAAATCAACCCCAGACAGCAATGTGGCATTTGGAAGAGCAAGTATCTGGGTTCTGGGCCTTGCAGGCACAGGATAAGGGGGTCCCCAATGCTGCTACTCAGACTTTGTAGCTGAAAATGTTATATTCTAGGGGGAAATTCTAGGAGGAAAAAACTGTTTCCCAGGAGGTTTCAGAGAGAGCAATGCTTGCCTGGCAAGTACAGCCTCAAGTAGCCTTAAGGGATGAAGGCCGGGCATGGTGGCTCATGCTTGTAGTCCCAACACTTTGGGAAGCCAAGGTAGGAGGATCATTTGAGCCCAGGAGTTCAGGACCAGCCTGGTCAACAGAGTGAGACCCCATCTCAAAAAAACAAAAACAAAAACAAAAGAGATCTCAGCCACAAGCCCCCCTTGCAAGAGCCCAAATCACTGCCCAAAATCCACCCGTGAGAAACAGAGGATGATGGATGCTAACCCAATCCACTCTATCACCCTGGCCTCACCCTTCCCTGCCCTTCCCCGTCCTATACATGGTGCATCTCCAGCCTCTTGGATGTGGCACCTGTGTTTTTACCAGCATCAAAATGACTGATATCACAAGTGGAGCCAAAGTATATTCTGGTAGTGGGAATCTTTTTAAAAAGCCATCACAGAAAGACAAGCTGTGAGACTCTTCTGCCTTCCTCACGTGGCTATGACATAACGTTCACATTAATGGTGGAGAAGGAAAGGGACCGAGAGCTGGCATGCCCCCCAAAATGTTCTTTCAGCGGGCTTGAACCTGAACGCACATTCACTTTCGCTGCCACTTTGGCTGTTCCGTGACTCTTTGGGGGCGGTAAAGCTGGTAACGTTGGGGTGATTTCCATAGATCGGGTAAATATTATACTTCGCCAAGCACGAGTGACACAAAAGCAGAGGAGCTCCCGAATATGTAATTTTCTCTCCTCTCCCCTGCACCGTGCAGCCCATGATTTGTTTAGTCTCTATCACTATGATTTCCTTCCTCTTTGTGACCTGCCACAGCTCACATTTTGAGAGAAAACAGAGCAGCGCTTCTGCACTGTGGCCTCTGCAGAGCCTGGCCACGCTGGGGGGGTCCCCTCTCCTATGGCTGAAAGGCAAATGACCATCCATCTCAACATTGGTTCCTTGCTCGGCTGCAGAAGACAGAACCACAAAACCAGGCAAGAGCACAGGGGAATGCTAATTTAAACCATCAGAAACTGATCTGAGATAAAAAGCAGCGTTGAACATGCTGTGGACAGGATGGATTCGTCCACAAATGCAGCTGGGCAAGGAACCGCTGGAAAAGCAAGACACCAGACTTCAATACATATCTGTTCCTGCAATGTTCTGAAATTAATTTCTGGTACAATAATGTTTAAATATGTGAAACAAAGCAATAAAAACTGCAGAAGTATCTGAACACACATGTGTGCAATCTCTCTTCACCTGAAACCGAAGACCAACTCCGTTAAGGAAATAATAATGTTGCTATAGTATCTGCACATCAAGGGCACATCTAACACACCTGGAAGATTGGTCCATTGTTTGTAGAACTTTAAGCTCCTCAGGGCAGTAAATTGGCAGTGTGGAAAGAAAATCAGTTTTCTTTCCTTTTTTTGAGACAGAGTCCTGCTCTGTCGCCCAGGCTGGAGTGCAGTGGCGTGATCTCGGCTCACTGTAACCTCTGCCTCCAGGGTTCAAGTGATTTTCCTGCCTGTCTCCCAAGTAGCTGGGATTGCAGGCGTCCACCACCACGTCTGGCTAATTTTTCTATTTTTAGTAGAGATGGTGTTTCACCATGTTGGCCAGGTTGGTCTCGAACTCCTGACCTCATGATCCGCCTGTCTCGGCCTCCCAAAGTGCTGGGATTACAGGCGTGAGCCACCATGCCCCGCCTTGAACATCAGTTTTCTAATTAGATCTACCTTTGAATCCCATGTCCCTCACACTTCAGTTCGAGGTCCCAGCAAATAGTATCATCCTTGCTTCTCAGCTCCTTCAGCTGGAAAATGCTGCTGGTATCACCAGCCTCATAGGATAGAGCAGGGGCCAGTAAAGCTTTCCCCGAACCACACCCGCCCATTTCGGTATTGTCTAAGTCTGCTTTGATGAGTTGTTTTGACAGAGACCGTGGGGCCCACACGGCCTGAAATATCCACTGTCCAGCCCTTTCCAGAAAACATTTGCCAGCCCATCTTAAGAGAACATCACAAGTTCTTCCCTCCATGCCCCACTCTCAGCCATCTTCATTCAGGGCTGAAGGCAGCTCTGCAGCAGCTGTGACACTGTGCCAATCAGGTGGGGCCACTGGCTGTACCCACACAGGACACTGCAGATGGAGAGAACTGGAACAGCAGGAGAGCCACTGCTGCTCAGACTCCTTCTTTTTTTATGGCTGTATATTATTCCACTGCATAGATGTATGTATATGTATATGTATATGTATATGTATACGTATATGATGTATATGTATATGATGTATATGTATGTGATGTATGTGTATGTATATGATGTATGCTGTATATGTATATGATGTACATGTGTATGTGTATGATGTATATGTATATTATGTATATGTATATGATGTATATGATGTATATGTATATGATGTATGTATATGTATACGTGTATGATGTATATGTGTATATATATGATGTATATGTATATGATGTGTGTATGTACATGATGTGTATGTATATGATGTATATGTGTATGTATATGTGTATGTATATGATGTATATGTGCATGTATATGATGTATATGTATATCTGTATGTATATGATGTATATGTCTCTGATGTATATATGTATGTATATGATGCATATGTATATGATGTATATGTGTATTTATATGTGTATGTATATGATGTATATGTATATATATAGGGGTATGGGAGAGATGGGTGATGTTGGCCAAAGGGTACATCTTATAATTTTCTGTTAGAAGATGAGTAAATTCTGCAGATCTGATGACAGCATGGGGACTCTGGCTAACAATACTATGGTACTGTTTACTTGAAATCTGAAGAGAGAGTTGACTTTAAGTGTCTTCATCACACATATTAAAACACAAAAAACATGTTCATTCGGGGAGGTGGTGTATATGTTCATCTGATTGTGGTAGTCATTATGCAATGCAGAGATACATCAAATCATCATGTTGTATGCCCTGAACACGTACAATTTTTGTCATATAGTTAAAATTAAAAAAAAAAAAAAATAGGCTGGGCACGGTGACTCACGCCTGTAATCCTTTGGGGCCCGAGGCGGGCGGATCACTTGAGGTCAGAAGTTCGAGACCAGCCTGGCCAACATGGTGAAACCTCACCTCTACTAAAAATACAAAAATTAGCCAGGTGTGGTGGCGCACACCTGTAATCCCAGCTGCTTGGGAGGCTGAGGCAGGAGAATCGCTTGAACCTGGGAGACAGAGATTGCAGTGAACCACGATTATGCCACTGCATTCCAGCATGGGTGACAGAGTGAAACTCCGCCTAAAAAAAAATTTTTTTTTTTATTTTAATAACAGAGATGATAGGCAATGAAAAAGTTACAGCCCGGTCTCAGTCCTGCTGTGTGGATATAAGGCTGTATCTATGCCAAGAGCTCAATCATTGCTTCTACCATGCACACACCCACATCTCTACTCAGGCCCTCTCCTGAGCTCCAGATCAGTGTCCTCTCTGCCACTCCAGCCTCTGCCCATATCCTTGGTTAGACTCCAACCATACTGAACACACTCTCCTTCTCTCGTGCCTCTGTGTCTTGGCACAGGCTGTTTCCCAGGGTCTGGAAGGCCTGGCCCCTCCCTGACTCCAGGTTGTCCTTCAAGCTTCCGCTTGGGGCGTGCCTTTTCTGAGCAGCCGGGACTCTCTGGCTGTAGCAGTTGTGGGAGTCCACAGGCCTGCCCTGTCATACTCTTGCCCCTGCTCAGAGACTCAGCTCCCACAGGCCTCCCATCCCACCCACTCCACTTGCAATCAGTGAGACCAAGGGTGGCTATTGACTCAAACCAAGCCCATCATAGAGAGTCTTCCAGAAGTTCAGATGTGCCACAGCCTGACAAGAGACGCAAAAGAAGGTGGCAACAGACACATGTGGCCCAAGAGCGAACAGCTGCAAGTCACTCCACAATGGTGAGTGTGGAGACACACTGAAATAGTGACTTGCCAAAAGCCAAGTGGTCAAAAGACCAGTTTAATAAACCCACCCTGGCCGGGCACAGTGGCTCACACCTGTGATCCCAGCACTTCGGGAGGCTGAGGTGGGCGGATCACTTCACGTCAGGAGATAGAGGCCATCCCAGCCAACATGGTGAAACTCCGTTTCTACTACAAACACAAAAATGAGTCAGGTGTGGTGGTGTGTGCCTGTAGTCCCAGCTACTCAGGAGGCTGAGGCAGGAGAATCGCTTGAACCCAGGAGGTAGAGGTTGCAGGGAGGCAGAGGTTGCAGGGAGGCAGAGGTTGCAGTGAGCCAATATCACGCCTCTGCATTCCAGCCTGGCAACAGAGCGAGACTCCATCTCAAAAAATAAAAAATAAATAAATAAATAAACCCATCCTTAAATGAAATCCTAAACTGGGCCCAGGACCGTTGGTTGAAGGCTCCTCCATTGCCATGTACAGGGGTCTGGACAGAGACAAATGCAGATGCAGCAGCCACAGGCAGAGGGCCACCAAACGGGGGAGCCAGCAAAGCCCCTCAAGGCAAGCCCACTCAGCCACAGAGAAAGTGCTGAGTCTGGCAAAGCATCAGGTGTTCGAACTGTCAAACATGCTGCTACGGAGCCCTGCAGCCTGGGGTGACTCAAGGAACTCCTCATTCCTGGCTTAGTCTCCTGCTGCACCACCATAGCCAAGGCGGCTATCCGAGGGCTGGCGGAAGAAGTGAGAGGCGACCTGCAGTGACCACGTGGCCACAGGGAATAAAGGAGCCATGCACAAATGGCCACCTTGGCTTCCGCGTGACTCTCAGCTCCCAGGCCCTGGGGAACCCCTACGGGGTTCTGTGCCCTTGTGTTCGTGGGTTCTGTGTCCTCACAGCCAAACAATCCACGTAGAGTTCAGTGATTTCCACTGCACTTCATATGCACCTCCACGAAAGCACACTGTCCACTGGGCTAGAGGCACCCATCTGCATCTCTGCCCACCAAAGCCCCACCCCCAAGCCTGTGGGTCCCTTGAGTACGGGGGCTCTATTGCCCAGCACAGGACACACGTGAGACCTGGTGAATGATCAAAGGCAAGATGCGTAAGTGAATTAATAAACAAATGAATGACTGACAGTTGCCCACTGCTGAAACGACACCGTCAGCTCCAGGAACTGAGCATGGGATTAGCTGGGCAGAAATGTCAACCGCGTTAATCATAAGTTCAAGGCCTCGGCAGAGAACACTAACCATCAGGTTCACAGCTGTAATTTCCTGCCCCAGTGACAGAGATTCAGGCTCCAGTTGAGCTTTTTCCATTATGCATCTCGGGAATGCAACAGGCATGGGGAGGAGGGGACACGGTCCCATATATCATTACCATGACCTCAAACAGGACGAGCCTACAAAACCATTCCCCTCCTTTCTCGGCAGTGACCACACAAATGCTCAATTTCAAAAAGAACAGTGGAGCTGGGACCAGCCCCCAGTCCCCAGGGACCCAAACATAAACACAGACACACAGCCAGATGACGCACAGGCCCATTCACACAAATGATTACGGGCCTCAGAGGCTGCTATATAAAGCACTGAAACAGTGACGCCAAGGGAGGGGTGAGAGGCATCTCTTCTTCAGCCACTAAAGGCCCCCCAGGGGGAAATTATCCTGGGACTAATTGATCTTCAACTGCCTTTTCAAAATTAAAAAGGGAAGAGACTGCTGACTGCGATGACTAGACAGGGTGACGTGTGGACGCATGTGTGCGCACACACACTCTCACATATATACATAGATCTCTGCAATAATTCCCTGGCTTTATATAGCATCTTTATCCAAAGACCTCAAAGAGCCTTTACAAACACTCCCCTGGGGCCCGTACTCAGCTATATTTAAACAGAGAGCTCATGAGGGCACATGCACAAATAAAGAATGTTCCTCTACGGGGATGGACTTAACCTACATCATCGTTTTTCAAACTTAACATCCTGCTTTTTATATCTTTGTCTGCCTACCCACTCCCTTTCCTTTTATCTCCAAAAGAAAGGATAAACTATATCGAGCTCCAAAATATAACTTTTAAAGCACTCAGGCCCATTCTAACTTTTCGTTCCATTTCTCTCTCCTGCCTCCCTCTACCCCTAGCCCACCCAGAGTTTCTATTCTTTTCAATTTGTTAAGATGAAAGAGGAAGAACTGTATCAAGATCCCTTCCCAGGACTCAGATGGCCAGTGGTTACCATGCACTGCCTGTTTCATGCACACCCAGCAATGTGAGAGGCACCTGAAACACACAATCTCATGTAATTCTCACAAGGTTTCTGAGAAGCAAGCATGATTACACTTGCTGTCTGAATGAGGCAACAGAGGCTGGAAGAAGGGAAGTGATTTGCCTCAGGCTACACAGCCAGGAAGTGGCCAGGCAAGCACCCATACCTGGTCCAGCTCGCTTGAAAGCCTGTCCCCCAAGCAGGCTGTGCCAGCCCCAGCCCGGGTCCTGGGAGGCAGCGCACAGCCTCAGGACTCACAACAGTTCCCAGGGTGTGGCCTCTGGCAGTTCTCCCGGTCTTTCTCTGTCCTCTTGTGGAAAATCAAAAGTGTGATTAAATTCTGGCCCTGCCCAGTTTTAGAACTATGGTTTCTACAGAATTTTAATCTCAAAACAGAAAACACAAATGTGAGGCACTCATGGGAACGGGATGGAAAATGGAAGAAAGTCACAAGGTACAGAAGAACAGCACCTTGCAAAACCTTGATAAGGTTCTAGATCTTTATTAACTTTTCCAGATTTGTAATTTTTTGGTTTTCTCTCTCTTGTTCATGCGCGCACTCTCAAACACACACACACACACAGTGAGTGTTTGTAAAGATTTCTACTACGAATCCTTAAAGCAGGCATCCCAAAAGCAGATACAGACAGGGCCTCCAAGGAGCGAAGTCCTCACAGGGCACACTGGGACAAGAGGACTCCAACTAAGGAGCAGTCCCCACCTCCAACCCACTGTCTACGCGGGGACATGGTTGCTACCAGTCCTGAGTTGGTGAGAGAAGCCAGGAGTCACATTTTTATACAGATCTGATTTTTAAACACTGTAAACTGAGGTTCTTACCACACAAGTGCAAGAGATCATGCTATGGGTCACTATTGTGAGCCTCCTGTCCTAAAGTACGAGTTCTGAGCACCAAGCAGCTTGGAAATGTCAAAGTAATTAGCACACATTTGCACGGCCATTTTTACAAAGCATCATTCCACCCACACCAGTGAATTTCAGAAGCGTAGAGTGGGAAGGGGCCTGAGATGGGATCTAATGGAGGCAGATAGGGGACAGTGAATGGACACCTCAGAGGAACTCCCCCGGCAGCCTCGAAGTGACTAAATCAGAGACCAAAGACAGTCTGAGCATCCCTGCCCTGTCCGGCCCCACTCACAGAAGGCTAGAAAACACAGCACTTAGGTATGAATTTATTAGAAGTAGTAACTCAGGTGGGGGTAGGGGGTGTCTCTTTTAATTTTACGCCTTTCCACATATATGTTCTCATTTCATATCAAGGTGCCAAAAGGTAGTCTCTAGGCGGGGCACAGTGGCTCATGCCTGTAATACCAGCACTTTGGGAGGCTGAGGTGGGCGGACCACGTCAGGTCAGGAATTCGAGACCAGCCTAGCCAACACAGTGAAATCCCATCTCTACTAAAAACACAAAAATCAGCCAGGCATAGTGGCAGGCGCCTGTAATCCCAGTTACTCGGGAGGCTGAAGCAGGGGTATTAGTTGAACCCAGGAGGCGGAGGTTGCAGTGAGCCGAGATTGTGCCACTGCACTCCAGCCTGGGTAACAGACCAAGACTCTGTCTCAAAAAAAAAAAAAAAAAAAAAAGGTGGTCCCTATGTCTACTATCTAAAGTCTTCTTTTAAAAGGCATGATGAGCACTTTAGCTTTAAAGGAGTACTCACCAGAATTGAAAGCACAAAGTTGTAGAGGTTGCTTCCAGCAGTAGAAGCAATGGAACTGAGTGAAAGGCTTACCTGGCTAGTGAGAAGCGGGTGGGGAGTGGTGGCACAGCTGACGGTTTGTTTTTGTTTTTTGTTTTTGAGACAGAGTCTCGCACTCTCACCCAGGCTGGAGTGCAGTGGCGTGATCTCGGCTCACTGCAACCTCCACCTCCGGGTTCAAGCGATTCTCCTGCCTCAGCCTCCCGAGTAGCTGGGACTACAGGAGCATGCCACCACACTCGGCTTAATTTTTTTTGTATTTTTAGTAGAGACAGGGTTTCACTGTGTTAGCCAGGATGGTCTCGATCTCATGACCTTGTGCTCCACCCGCCTCAGCCTCCCAAAGTGCTGGGATTACAGCTGTGAGCCACCGCGCCCAGCCAAGCTGAAGGTTTTTTAAAAATCATGTATTGGCCGGGCGCTGTGGCTCACACCGGTAATCCCAGCACTTTGGGATGCCGAGGCAGGTGGATCACGAGGTCAGGAGATCGAGACCATCCTGGCTAACCCAGTGAAACCCCGTCTCTACTAAAAATGCAAAAAATTAGCCGGGCAAGGTGGCGGGCACCTGTAGTCCCAGCTACTCAGGAGGCTGAGGCAGGAGAATGGCGTGAACCCGGGAGGTAGAGCTTGCAGTGAGCTGAGATCGCGCCACTGCACTCCAGCCTGGGCGACAGAGCGAGACTCTGTCTCGAAAAAAAAAATCATGTATTGAGGTATGATTCATATAAAATTAACCGTTTGAAAGTGAACATTTCAGTGGCCTTTAGTACTTTCAAAATGTTGTGCAACCATCACCACTATCCAGTTCTAGAACATTTCTATCACTCCAAAGTAAAACCTCTTACCCATTAAGCAATTTCTTCCCATTTCATCCTCCTTCCTGGCAACCACTGATCCACATTGCGTCTCTATGAATTTACCTACTCCAGATGTTTCACATAAATGGAATCATCTCATATGTGGTCTTTTTTTAATACAGACTTTTTGTCTGGCTTCTTTGACTACGCATATTTTCACGGTTCATCCATGTTGAAGCATGTATCAGTGCCTCATTCCTTTTCTTTTCTTTTTTTTTTTTTTTTTGAGACGGAGTCTCGCTCTGTCGCCCAGGCTGGAGTGCAGCAGCGCAATCTCAGCTCACTACAACCCCGCCTCCCGGGTTCAAGCAATTCTCATGCCTCAGCCTCCCAAGTACCTAAGGCTACAGGTGTCCACCACCATGCCCAGGTAATTTTGTATTTT